>NW_026267223.1:1005250-1011300 GCF_000697945.3 Frankliniella occidentalis
CTAACCCTTAGTGGAACTCTGTGAAGGCATGTGAAGCACGTTGTTCACATAACTTATGGAAGTGGCCCGAGCAGGTCGCGATTAGACTGTCGTTACACTGGTAAAACAAAGGTAGGACATCCTACCTTTAAGAGGCGTTAAAGCTCCAAAGGCATTAAAATTTATGTTTTTTCGAAATATTTCTTTCCCATGGAACAAAATTGGATTCTGAAACCTATTTTCGTAATGTACGCAAAATTCCGCGTCAAACGAGCCTATATATGATGGGGTTCTGTTCAAAAGTGGCATAGATTGATTTAATTTTTTGTACTTTTTGACTTGCTTTTCATTTGCTGACCGCTTATCTGAACCCTATCACATGTAGGCTCGTTTAACGCGGAATTTTGCGAGCAATGCGATAATGAATCTCAAAATGTGATTGGTTTGCTCTTATAGAAAACATTTTGAAGAAACTGAAAATATACTCTTTAGCACCCCTAAAACGAGTTTAACACCCCTGGAAAGGTAGGATATCACACCTTTGTTTTTCCAGTGTATCCCAGCGAGGCGCGCCGCGTCATTGCCCCCTGATCTCGCATCTGCGGCCTACGACCCCTTCCCCACCTTACCCCTCTCCATCATGGCCAAAACGTTATCGGCGTTTCAAATTTGCTCTCCTTACGCAGCGCGTCAAGACATTTTTGACGATGACACATGTATTTTCAGAAATTGACGGATTCCAATCGGCCATTCCCGAAAACCAATTGATGGCTTCTATCCCGGACCGATGGATCTACAGTTGGTACTATAGTTGTAAACTGTACTTTAAGTACAGTTTTACTCAACTTTTCCTAAAATAACTACAGTTTAACTAAAGAAATTAATACTACACGGATTTCGCATCAGGCATGCGAACTAGTAAAAAACTGTGGTTTAACTGCAATTCAACTTCAGCTTTACTCTATACTAGAAACTGTAGTTTGGACTGCAGTGTAGCTTTAGATACTTGCACCCGAGATTCTGAACTGCTCAGTATATTCCTATGACCACAGGAGAATGCCTCATTATTATTATTGCCACCACCCAAACTTTGTACCAAAACAATACACTAAAAAACAAACTGTTTAAGCGTGTTCAAAGTGTTTAACACTAGCGAGCGGTTAACTTCATTGTGCATTTACATAAATGTTTAATTCCTCTGTTCAACACTTATCCTTCTTTACGTCATGCATCCTGTGTGACAGCAGTGCAACAGAGGACATAACAGCCACAGGTTGCACAACCTGTTGAAAATGTGCAAGTGTTTAGGTGACAGTTAAACACTATCAACTGAAATGACTTCATTTAAACAAGAATTTCATCAGGCCACGGCCCAGTCGAAAACTCCATATCCATTTTGAAAATCCTTGCTACAGTGTTACCCTGTAACGTGTCCTGTCCTGTGGCACTGGGGACAATCCAACTCGCAGAGGGGAGGTTGGTTTATTCTGACCGGAAACGCGGCGCGGGTGCGTCCTCTTGCGCATGGAGTATATAGCACCATCGCCTTTCATCCGATCCGTCATTGAGTTTGAGGTCAAGACGATGCGGACGTGCCGAGCGCCGGACTTATCACAAAACTGTGAGGCGCAAGGACTCCAACAGAATGGTGCCGGCCGCACCGAGCCGCCCCAGATATGTGTGTCGCTGACTGACAGGACACCATGGTCAAGGGACACTAGACGCGTGCCAAACGGCCAAGCAGCCAAAACTCATGCCGCAAGTGTAAGACAACCCAAGGGCATGCATGGTGTTTGAAGAAAACTAGGAGACATATGTCGATGTTAGTAAACTCGGGTATTTGAGGGTATAAAATTACAAGCCATTCGGAACCCCAAAGCTTTCATTGACATGGAAATTGACAGGTGATTGCAAAATATTACCCTAATTTATTTTTTTACCTCGAAAGAGAAGGTATTTCAGACAGCTCCTGTCACCAGTAATAATTAAACGATCAGAACCATCACGCGCCGAACCGATACCTTGCCAAGCCATCTTCTTGACTGACAAGCTCTATTGACTCGTGGGAGTCGGCTCCACTCCCGGGGGCGCCAGGTAGGCTCGGCGCGTAGGCGATAACGCCTTGGACAGGTGATCAGCCTGTGATTACCGCCGCGGCGCCCTCAGCGTACTTCCGGACAATACCGACCGACACTACCAATTATTGTACCCAGTAAATTTCATTCTTGTAAAGTTTCATAAGTTTCAACAACGACGGATAATGACCATTCAAGGTGATCATAGCTGCCGTCCTGAGTAGCATCCTACGACTGAAAGAAGTATGACAAAATGTCCACAGTAAAACGTAAAACATTATCGATAGAAGTAAAGGGAAAATTTTCTAAAGTAAATGATGTAAGTTACAAACTACATATGCTACAGGTTCCCGAGCGACATTTGGCGGTTACTTTGGAGAAATCTTTTGGCGTATACAGGGTGGTCCACAGTCCACAGACCAATTCCTTTATTTTGCTTACACTGTACCGGATGCAGGCGTGCGACCGGGTTGCACACTTATACGGGGCCATAGGGCACTACGCGAGCTACAGTAGGCAAGCCCGGCCGCACGCCTGCATGCGGTACAGTATAAGCAGATTAAAGGAAGGGGTCTGTGGACCATCCTGTAGATTCTAGACATCTTTGCGTACTGCTCCCACGGCACAGCCTCAGCTTTGACCATGCATGTAAAATTTTTGCGTAAATAATTTGAGAGAAGTGAACTGCAGCGGTTAAATTAATTCAACACCCTTTTGAACTGCCCGCAACGATGTGGTGTAAGTAGTTAAACATAATTTGGAGACATTCTATACCAATAAATTTATTGCAATAAGTTTATTACAACTGCATGCGGTCCAGTAAATTTAAATAGTACGAGTCACTCACTCGACACACTGACTCCTCTCCGCGGGGCCTTGAACCTGAGTTCAGCGCCGCGCCACGCCACGCTGCGCCACGCTCCAAGCCCGGCGATGTCCGCGCGCGTAATCGCAGACGAACGAAAGGGAAAGGATGGCATTGTGGACGGAACACATGCGTCCAGTACACTTCTTCGTGTATCATCAATTTTATTGCCAAACAAAAAAAAGGCGACAGACATTGCGAACCGCAAATAATAATGAAACGCTTTTACTAGCAGCCCATTTGTGTTGCGCAGAAAAGAATCGGTTTTCAATGTCAGTTTTCATTGCCAGCCGAAAACACACTCCATAGTAATAACAACCCTATTCACTGTGAGACTACTCATCAAAAATTTGTCGCATCGGGTTGCACGCGTGCTCACCGCTACGTGCGGGACGGAGGGATTTCGTCACTTTATTTCTAAGGTGTGTTCCCCTCTCTGTCGCTCCGCAGCGAGGCAGGCGAGGGCTCGCGGTGCGTAGCGCGCACGACAGAGATACCCATAAGTGGGAGAGGGAGACAAGGGGAGGCTCGCTTCTCCATATCGAGAGCGAGAGAGACAAAGCGAAGCTGCGCCGCGCTGCGCTGCAGTGGGCCGGGGGCGCCAGGGTGTCAAGGAGGCGCCTTTTAATGCCCTCTAATCACCCACCAATAATGCGTGCACCGCGGCGGAGCGAGGCGCAGGCGCATCGCTCCCTACATGCTCTGGAGCAGCAGTCACCCGCTGTGGCGCGAGCTTCTCTAAAGCGTCCTCCACCTCCCACTTGCCCAGGAGCACAAAAAAACAACGCATACGCCATTTTCAATGTTGTAAAATTTGAAGAGTGGCAATATGGTCCATCCCAACTCAAGTTTCGACCGAGGGTAAAATAATTGTCTATAAAGACCTTGAAATGGCAACCCACACCCAGACAGGTGCGCGCGCGCATAATTATTCAAGAGTAAATGCAAAATGTTTAGAACATACTGTTAAAACTTAAATTTCTTCAAAACTACACGAGTTTCGTGTAACGCCGCGTGGTATATGAGACACAACACGGCACCTCACCCCTTTCTAGCGCCATTATAATTTTCTCACGCCCGGCGGCGAGAGGCGTCCGAAGCGGTCGTCCGACTCTCCTGCACTCGGAGCGGGGCACAGTGCGAGTGCGGACGGGCGCTTCGGACTCGGCCCAGCCAGACGCCTGCTCCTGACCTTTACATCACCCGCAAAACGCTCGTCCAGACACTTCAGCTGGACACGACAGAGTATGAGAAATGCTGTTCTCGGATTGTATCCCTAGGACCGCACCGTGTGCTCGGCGCGAGCTGCACCCGGCAGTGCAGCAAGTGTGTGCGCAGTTAGTCGGGCGGGACGGGCTCAGCCAGCACACACTGTTAATGAACTTCGTCATTTTACGACAATTATGTGTCACGAATCGTTCGTAACATACGATTTAATGGGGTCAATCAATCAGGTTTTTATAATTTTCTTTCAAAAATTCTAGTGTCCGGGATCATTCTTTCAATATAGCAACCGAGTTTACAAACTGTTTGTCATTTAATGAATGTATTTCATTCTATCAGGTAATGAAGTGTATGAGTAAGAAAGTTAACAGGACAGGAAACAAATAACACGATATAATTTCTAACAGTGGCAACTGCAGCAGAAGCTCCAGCACATTGCTCATCCAACACACTCAAGCAACCCCTCTAACAGAGTTTGGGTGGCACACTCCAGCAGCACACGTTGACGAATTAGCTGTCGTGTTTTACTAATTTTCCATTTTTGATGGTTTGTGAGCCTTGCAGGTATAAATAAGGTTGGGCCTCTGTCCTCAAATTTATTTTGTAACAAATTTGCCGTCAAAATTCTCTCAAATTCGAGTATTTTTCTCAAAAGTATACACATAACCAAAAAGAATGTTGTTAAGTGCTTTCCCAAATCACCGGGGAACTTCGCGGAAATGTGTGGTGTGAAAGGCGCTGAGCTAGAGAGCTAGAATTTACTTAGGTATCTTGTGGATTGGATGTGCATACTAAAATTCTAGGGACCTATCTGATTTAAGCGGGCATCCGTGCATAACACGAGCACAATTTCGTGGTTACGCTGAAAAATTTCTTGGGATTTCACGAAAATTCACTGACAACCATATTTGAAATATCCAGGGCAGTTCATTTTCTAGTTTGGAAGTGGTTTTAGGTTGAAAAGATCCTTGAAGGAGACGCGTATGAGCCACCAACATGTCTGCAAGCAGATTTTTCACTAAGCAGATTTTTCACTACCCCAGAACGTCGGCAATTTAATTCACGACAAATTCTTCGTGGAATCCCAGAGATTATTTAACAATGTATTAAAGAAAATTTGGTGCACTATTGTGTAATGTGCAGTAACATAATACATAAGCACAAAAGTGTATAGTTGAGCATGCGCAAATTCATACACACTAATGCAGTTGTTTTGTGCACTGGCTTCATGTACTAGTGATATGCACAATTTTTGCTTAAATACGCATTGAAAATGCATTTAAAAACTACTGTAATCTTGCACACGCATCATCGCTAGACAAAAAATTGTCCTCTCCTATTTAGTGGTGGATCTCAACAATTGAACAGATCCTTGGCTAAGATGAATACGTGACTTCCATTCTGAGACTGATCTGGCTGAGGCCGTGCGGAGGACGCTCAGAGGCCGGGTCAGGAGTCGGGTCGTCAGGCGGGTTGACCTTGCAAAACGGATCCATTTAAATTCAATTACGCCGGGAACGACGCTGTTTAGGCCACTATCTGGCCTTCTGTATCAAAAGTAAAAATATAGAGACTGACTAGATGAACTTGACGTGCCCAATACTGGAAAAGCAAAGGTGCTACCTAATGCTTTATAAACGTTAGTAAAATAGCGCTGTCACAAAGACATTACCAGCCCCCAAAAGTGCAATTTTAGTACCTTTGCAGAGGCAGTAGTGTATAGTAGCCCAAAAGGTGTTATATAGCATCTTTTTTCTAGTGCAGCAGGGCCACGCGGGCAAGTCTCGCGCATGAACAACTACTGTGTGGACCATCTTTTCACTGTCACATCCCATCGGTGAAAAACCCCGCCTGCCAAATGCCTCTCCACCCTACTGATGCCACCCTAGTCTCCCCCCCCCCCCCCC
>NW_026267223.1:1011350-1015397 GCF_000697945.3 Frankliniella occidentalis
CTCTCTCTCTCTCTCTCTCTCTCTCTCTCTCTCTCTGAACAGATCCATCCATCTGGCCGGTGACCTGCCGCCCTGCCACCGCCGCCCGCCCCCTGACCTTCCAGCGCGTCCACCTTCCACAGGAGGACCGTCAGCGCTGCGCACGGCTCGTCGAGTGCCTGCCTGGCTCCTAGGTTTCCGTTGACGAGGCGCAGTCATTTCCAGGCCTATGGCGCCCCTGGCGCCCATGGCCCACCTCATTGGGCAAGTGTGTTCTCCCACTCTCCCCGTCATTACATCGGCACGCGCGCCGCAAAAGTATTTCAGTGCAGTAATGACATGTCAGGAGAGGGTATGGTAACACGGAATACATGAACGATGACAAAGAAAAGCAGTCTAAATATTTTATTAAATGTCCCTCAAACCCCTTAATGTTTGACCTTTTAAAAACATCTCATTTTTACCAGGCTCATAGATTTTATCATTCATTGAAATCGCCATATATTTAATGAAAGAGTTCCCTTGTAATTCCTAAAAGAAAATTCCTTGATTCAACACTGTAAAAAAAAATTCGCGATTTTACGAAAAAAATGCTACGAAATGCTTCGTAAAAATTAATTTACGAAAATATTTCGTAAGTGTCAATTTACGAAACGTTTCGTAACGCTACAAATACATTTCAGAACAAATGCAAATATTTGGGTCAAACATCATCAAATTTGACAAAGTAAAAAAAAATCATACTTCTTAGATAAAGCTTTGGAATTTACAAAGCAAATCGTAAAATAACGATAAATCGTTAATTGTTAAAAACAAAGTTTTCGTAATAGAAAACTAACCGACAAAATTTCGTAAAATCATGATAATTTGTTTTACAGTGAAGGCATTTTGACTTTTGACTCTAGCTCGTATATACAGCACAACGCAAGCCTGCGAGTAGGTACAGTGACGATCCCAACGATCGCAAAGTGAAGTATATACTACCGGCGTTGCTTTTACAGGTCACATCGTGTACTGCGTATACGCGATAATGAGCAAGACAAGGAGGAGCAACAGAGGGACCCGCTGGCAACTAGGTCCTGCAGAGGGACGTGGGCCGACAGGAGGTGCGGCAGGAAGCCGGGAGGCAGGGGACAAAGAATATGGATCACTTCATCCGTCAATCGTTGGGAATCAATAAAAATCAACGGTGTTCGCGAGGAATAATAGGGAATCTCGGGAAAATGTAGGAAATTCCATGGAAATTTCGGGCACCACGGAGAATCAATGAGAATCAATGGGAATCAGGGAAAATTTTGGGAATCGTTGCATCTAGAATCGTGGGAGGGGGTCTGTGGACCACCCTCACCCTATGCACATTTGGCTTTGCATTGACTAATTTTACGACTTGAAGACCGGGCTGCAATATTGCGGGAGGACCAAATGGTCATGCCTTTCAGAGCAGAAGTCTGGGATGCAGTCGCGGTGCCGTCAGCTTACGTCACATTGAGTCCAATGGCCATTCACGGATACTTGTTTCTTTTTATTTAAGGGCGCTCATTGTGTGGTTTCGCGAGCGGCAAGTGCTCTCCCCCCGCGTGCTCCGCAGTACCGGTGGGAATGCACCGGGCGGCCCAGACCAAGGCCACCGCCTCCCCCTCCCCCCGCCCACGGCCGGCGGGCCCTTCGGATTGTTTTTCGGCGTGGGGCAACGCGCGGGCGTGACTGGACGTACGTGCGGGTGCCACTGTGCCGCTGGGCGCCAAGCGGCTACTAATTAACAAGCAGTTCCACACATTCTAAATCGTAAAACTAGCTTGCAACTTGACTATTAATAAAAACAAAAATAGCCATCAGTCACAAAATGTCTTTATTTAAAAGTATTAAAAGTATCAAGTAAACGTACTAAGTATTAGTAGTAGTGCTTGGTGATGCACTAAATCATCGCGACACTTCGCAAGACCTCATTTTGACAGTGCGCGGGGATGCGATTGACCCACCACAGGTAAGTGAAATGACACCGTGATCCGGGCGCGAGACCGGCGGCAAGAAGCCCGCCGCGTTGAGACGTAGCTGCAGACTGGGAGGGGGGAAAAGGGCGTCCGTTTGTTGTAAGAAAAATTTACTGCTCTGAGCGTAGGAGGGCGGCGCGGCGGCGTGTGCGAACCCCACATCCCGTTTCAACAGTTGCCACTCGACACCGCAGGAGCCGGGCTGGAGAAGCTCGGGCACGAGATCTGAGGCGCATCAGGCGGGGTCAGGAGGGTGTCGTGCGAACTGCGGCCCAGAGGCCTGGCCTGGCCGCCCCGCGGGCCGCAGGTAGGCTCAGCGAAGCGAAGGGGGTGATAAATTCACACTCGATTTCCAACTATTTCTCTCTAGCTTTAAGGGCATTTGAAACAGGTGCAGTTTCTTCGAATGGATTAAGTCGTTGTTATCAAGAAAACTTGTAGGCGTGCGAACGGGTTGCATACTTGCACAGCGCTGTAAGGCGCCTCGGTGAGCGGCAAGCCCTCCCGCCCGCACGCCTGTATACGGTACAGTATAGAACAAGAAGAAAGAACGGCGCCAATGGTCCACTCGGCATTAAACCCGAGAAAAACTGAAATAGGAGCTTAGCGGGCTGGTTCAGGGGGCTGACTGCTGTTTAAATACTTTCTTATTTCACGCTTGTGCCATATTTCACACACAACCTTAGGCCTTCAATATTGTCGTCTAGGGCCTTCGCTCAGCGCGGCAACTCACTCCATTCACTGGCACTATTGCCCGGCTATAACAATTACAGAAAGTTGCTTTATCAAAACTGTTCTTTATCGGCCTGTTATGTTATAATGTTTATCATCTTCCGTTGCAACACAGAAGAAGAAGAAGAAGAAGAGGAAGAGGAAGAAGAAGAAGAAGAAGAAGAAGAAGAAGAAGAAGAAGAAGAAGAAGAAGAAGAAGAAGAAGAAGAAGAAGAAGAAGAATTGCCGATTGATTGATTGGACATTTGGGACAGGAGCAGTCGGGAGCAGTTGTCAAAACACAGGCATTGAGATGAAGAAGAAACGTCCACATACACAGCGTTCAGACATGACATTGCGCGCAATGCTCGTTCACCTTTTTATAATAAAACATAAGGATCGAAATGAGAAACACGAACGCGATCAACGAGAACGATATCCAATAATATATTATTGGATATCACTATAGTAATAAAACTATTCACTGAAAACAGCGTTATAACGCATGTTATCACTAGATGATAACGCGGTGCACAAAAACGGTGAACAAAGGTTCTCTAAGATCACGTCTTATTCCGTATTATTATTTGAACTCCGAACCCTATCACATGAAGGCTTGTTTGAAAATTAAACCTCAGACCTCGTTTAGAAAATATTCCACAAAAAATGAAATACGCACAGCGTTATCATCTAGTGATAACATGCGTTATTACGCTGTTTTCAGTGTTAATAGTAATATAGTAATAAAACTATTGTGGAAACGTTCGAAGAGGGTGAAATTAAATGTTCCTCAAGTTTAAATTTCCTTTATCAAACATGTTTCTTTTTGGATGCAACTTGCAAAGCAAATTTCTGTTCGGGATTCAGAGAAGTGTTTCCCGTCCCGCCAAAAATAAAATGCAGCCTCTCGCACTTTGAAAGCTGGATAACGCAAAAGCAGCAGCTTCCACGGCGACGCAACATTTCCCACTGTGCACAGTCGCCGCAGAGTGCGGGCGCGGCGAGCCCACCGGCGTCCAATTATCGCCCCTGCCAAACACGGCGCCCCCCACCTGTCGCCATCGCAGCCAATGCGCGACGACAGGCCGACTCACTGCTCATCACAGCGCCGTGACATCGACAGCGCCAACAACAACCCCTGAGGGTCGGCAGCGCTGTGTGTCACAAAGTCTCGAGCGATGGCAAAGTTTATGCAAAAAATACATTTCACCCGCTTCGCGCGCCATACTCTGCACAGTGCACCGGAAAGGCCGCGCCGCGTATGGCGAGTGAGACAGGAAGAAGGGTCGGTCCGTCCGTCCGTGCCGCTCTTCTGCTCTTTGCGCCCAATGTGTCAGGTAAAGGCTGCCCCAGAGGCTCCCTCCCC
>NW_026267223.1:1015447-1025434 GCF_000697945.3 Frankliniella occidentalis
AATGAAAGCATCACAAGAACACCGGGCCCGGGCCCCCCCCCCATCTCCCCTCCGCACCAGCGGCGTCCTTCAGAACGGGTCCACCGGGCAGCGCGCCGGCGTCTTTGTGGGTGGACTCTTCTTCACTCACCGTCATTATCTATCTCTCTCCCTCTCTCTCTCGCTCATACCCGCACAAACTCTCACACACACTCGCACGCGCAGTGCCGATCGCCTGGCCTAGAGCTCCGGACGACACCAGCACCAGCATTACAGAATTATCGAAATGGCCCCGGAGAGGTCTAGACACGGGCCGAGCAGTGATCCTCCACCTCCCAACGCCCCGCCCCGCCACTCCCCCGCACTACGTCTCAGCAAACTCATGCATCCTTTTCAGGCTGGCCCACGGCGCGGCCCCGGCCCGCTGACCTGTCCCTTTCCAATCATGCATGGTGTGTCATGCCTTCCTGGTCCAACTACCAGCCCCACAGCCAAGCTGAGCGGCCCGCGGCGCGCGTCTCTCGGTCAAGGTTTGCAATTATGGAGTTGCTATGCTATCTCCCGTAGGAAGGAAGGCGGCCGGCTGCGGGCTCCGACTGTTTATCTCTGGGCCCGGCCGGCTAAAGGCCCGACCAGTGCGTGAGGGCGCCTGCAGGGTAGGCCCGCCCGCTGTGCGGCCGTGCGCCGCGGGGCTGCCCGCCCGCGCCCGCCAGGCGGCCCAGCCTGGCACACCAGGGGTCCATAACTTAACGCATAAGGGCATTTTGGGTTAGGTTAGGCTCGTAAACGGCTTGCGTTATTGGCGTTATCGATCTTATGACTTATTCCCCTGCACATTTCTGCAATTTGTTTATATTCATAACGCTTTTAACTAGTCAATAACGCGAGATATTGATCATAACGTGTAGCTTAAAAGTTAAGTTATGGACCCCTGTGGCACACGCGTGCAATCAGCGTGCGAGCACCGCACCAGGCGTTTCTAAGCGCCGCGCCAGGCGTGCAAAGAACCGCGCCAGGCGTGCAAAGCACCGCGCTAGGCGTTTCTGACTGAGTACCGCGCCAGGCGTGCGAGCGCACCATGCATATTTACGCACCGGTAAGGGGACAGTATCTTGAAAACCTCTTAAAATCTGAGTAAAGAAGCAAAATCAAAAAAAGGGGTTTATAATTGTTGAAGTACTCACTTTAAAAACTCATTTGAGCTATGAAATGACCAAATCCATCAAAAAAAGTTGCGCATGAATTTTCTTAGCTTCAAAGTTTACGTAACTTTTAAATTCTCTGTGCGCAAAGTTTATTGGTAGATTTTGGAATTATTAATTCTAATAGAAATTACCACAACAATTATAAACCCCTCATTTGATTTTGATTCTTATTCAAGTTTTGACTTTTTTATCCCATTCAATTTGATGATTTATAAGTTTTCAGTAAACTCTTTCCTTGAGCAAGGGGCGGGAAGGGGAGGGGCTCGAAAAACTCGTGTACAAAAAAAATAGCGCGACGGAACCAATTTCGGATAAGATTTTGATATTGTCCATGCGAAGATAAACCTTTTTATATTTTTGTACACTCCTGCATCCCGGACAGTGCTCCCTTCTTGCCTGGACCCGCACCTTGGTATTTGACGCGCTCGCCCAACGTAAGCGTTACACAGCGGGCCGAATACGGCGAGAAGGTCCGTCGTAATGCGGTGCGAGGGGCCGTGCGGGTGCGAGGCGGGCGGCGGCCGCGCCCGTCTCTGTCGCTCTCGTTGGGGCAGGTCGCGCTCATTGACACTGTATTGGAGCAGTCGGGTGGTTTGACCTGCGGGCAGCCCCCTGTGGTTGGGAAGGGAGCAAGGGGACGGGGGGGGGGGGGGGAATCCCATGGGCTGGTGTGGTGTGAGAGAGGAAGTGAGGGGCATTCCTACTGACAACGCTGTTATAAATGACTCTCCAGGAGAAATTGGCGCAAGTTACGTTTTGATACGCGCGCGCGCGCGCTGATTTTGGACGCACTCTTTGCGGTCGTCGACAGCACGCGCATGTCAGAGGGAGAGCAACTGCAGTACTTGCAGCCTCCCTCCAGACAGAAAATACGTGCATAATGGTGGGCAGCCCATAATTTGTTGGCCAACCCAACAAAAAAAAGCAAAAGTTAGCCAACAAAAAGATGGCCCTTCAAATAAAAGAATGGTAAAATGTGGACCCGGGGGGGGGGGGCAAAAAGAAAGGGGCGATTGAAAAGAAAGAACGGTTCTGGTCCCAATCAACCCCTCACTCCCCTCATATGCCCACTAAGGACCTAACTTTTCTGGCGGCAGCGGGCCGTATCCCCTGACCATAGCCCCACAAAACGGACGGAAACAGGGGACCGTAAACCAAGCTTCCTAAATATTGCTGCGGGTTCGTTTTCGAAGATTAAAAAAATAAAAATAATAACCTCACAACAACGGCTCTCTGGACTGGGTTAGGTCCGTCGCCCTCTCGCTTCTTTTTCTACTTGTTTCTTTTCTAGTTTTCTACCCGCGTATTCGCCTCTAGTCACCTAACCTGTACTGGTCTTTCGGACATGTCTATTTCACCGCCATAGATAACAAATCGCTGACAAGAATTCCAAATACGCACCTTGGCTTGTGTCGAGAAATACCTTCTTTCTTGAACATCTGCAACGACGTAGTGGGTGCCATAACCTCCAAACGTAGAAGTGAAGCAGACGTATGATGACAGAATAATTCATTGTCATAGCTCAGTTTTAGTCCAGTTAAAAACCAAGCACTGTCGCACTATAACATTGATGACAGCCACGGCTAAAGTTCTGGTGCACTCGTCTAAATGAAAGCATCACAAGAACACCGGGCCCGGGCCATCGGTTCCGGTCGCAGGCGTCGCAGGCCCACTTTACTGACGCCATCTGACGCAGCTTCCGAATGGCACAGTCTCAAGTTTCAGAGCGCCCAAGTTTCCAAGCAATAATTCGTGTACTGGTATGGATGCGGCTAGCCTGCTTTTTCTTCCTGGGCAGCACACACACTAACACAAACACACACTTGAGGCCCAGCGCCCCCGCACTGAATGGCTCAGCTGATAGGCTGCTCCGTAACGCCGGGACGTTGCCAACCTGCCGTCAATGTGCTGCTAAAGGAAGGTCGCAACCAGAAGAAATTAAAGGAAACAACGTATAAAAGTGTATTTCAGAACTTGGCGTGAATAAGTAAAACGGAAGAAACAGGCAACTTGCGCAGGTGAGGAGTGAGGGCTGGGGTAGTAGGGTGGACCAGAACGTCTCCCTTGTAGCACATATTGTTCTTAGAACGTTTACGGAACCTTCAGAGAACCCAAAGAACGTTTTTAGAACATTGTCTGAATGTTTGGTGCTACAAGGGTGAAGTGGCGACTAGACGTATGCGCATCCAAAATCGCAATTTTTGTGTGATATGGATTCCGAATCTACTCACAGCGTATTTTCCAACGGTGGCCGCCACCCTGAAGACACCCGTTGTCATGTTCACGGGGCTGGCGGACACAGCCGGCCTTAGGTCCGTACTTTGGAGCCCCTTCCCTCCCTCCCTGTCCCTTACGGGACTCACACACTCACGGTCGGTGACACATCCTCCCCCCCCCCCCACCTTTATAGTTCTGTCAAGACTCACTCACAGAGGACGTTGACACTTCGGAAGGACGTTTCGGCCACGACCAGACCCATTCATATCATTTGTAAGTTGAAGCGCCGGCGCGATTCACTCTGAGAGCTCGTTTGGCGTGACATATTGAACCTCAAGGACACTTTAACGCATGATTTTGATTTTATGTTTCTTACTCCACTCGTCTCCGTCGTGCCTAGAAAGTCGTGAATGTCGCCCCAGTTTGTTTGAGGTTTTTAGATAGTCTCCAAATTAGACTGTCTTTAACCAGAGCGCAAAGTTCAACCCCCAACCCCTTCATAGCATACATTTGTAAAACGAAAGAAGGCGATTGCGGCGTATAGAAGGTAAGAAACTAGCCATCTGTTTTGCCAGTGTCTTAGCTGTCCCAGCATATCTGTTACGCAGTTTTCGCCTTCTTGCGCGTTATGATTCCTCATTAGTGAACGTGACCAACAATCACCCGTCCGCTTGTGACGAGGAGGTCCGGCGGCAGCTTCCCCATTCGGTGTCTAATCCAAGCAGGGCAGGATTCTGAAGGAGGGCGGGGAGGGCGAGGAGATACAGTTATGGAGGCTCCGTCGAGCGCGCTGGACTCATACTCGGGATCTTTATCTCACCCCCCCCCCCTCACGCCAATCTGCACGCCCGAGAAGCATTCTGGTAACATCAACCTAAGACTTCTGATTTCATCTTCCCTGAATTCCTTTTCTTTTCTTCTTTGCACTAATGCCGCATAGGTGACGCCAGGACGACTTCTCACCGAATACAACGCATTCTTAGTCGGCGAAAATGATGCCATCGTCACCAAATGAATCCCCTTCAAAATAATATTCTAATGTAGTGGCAACGCACCGGCTAGATTGGCAAGATGATCATCTTGGGGGTTCACATAGTGGTCACGACGCACTGAACGTGTTAAGTCGAACAGGTTCCAGGGTCGTTCAACATAAGTCGTACAGCTGCTGGAGACTCCTTTGTTGACAGTGCGGCTCCTTAACGATTAGTACAGCCCGCGCCCTGGCGCACCTTGGCGGGGGCGGGCCTGGCGGGCTCAGCATCGGACATGCACCACCGGGGCGGTCTCTTTCCCAACGACCACCGCCACGCCCAGACGGCGGCCCCTAGGCAGCAGCGGTACAGCAGTGCAGCGTTTTGGAAGAAGAGGCCGGGCGGCGCGTCCCAGCGGACCACGGCTCATTAATCCGAGGCTCGGCTGATCGGGGACCCTAATGCGGCGGCTAACGTGGCGCACAGGAGCCCAAGGGGTACTTCACTTACAACAAAAATCAGTGTACACCGCCAAAAAAGATTCGGAAAAAACAGAAAAAGTCACGGAGAAAACAGAAAAAAAAGAAAAAAAAAGAAAAAATCAGAAAAAAAGGAAAATATGATAAAATAAGAAAACACAGAAAGGCGTACGCTTGTATTTATAGCAAAGGACCCCTCGGGGCAGCCTCGCGAGGGCCCGGCGCGCTCGGCGCACAGAGTCACAGATATTGACGGCTGTGGATTGGCTTGGATGGCGGCGCATGTGCGCTGCTCTGCACAGCGAGTCGGCTCCGCGGTCAGTGGCGCAGAGTCAAGTTCACGTCGAAAGTCTGGCTGGACTGTGCGGCCGGGCCGGCGCCCGGCGCCCTCCGGTGTGGCGGCGCCCGTCCCGCGAGCAGGGGGGGAGCCCCCGGGCGCGACGCGTCCGCGTCCCTTCCTCGACGGCGACCTCCCTCCTCCCCGAACACGCCCCCACCTGACGCGCGCGGCGTATCCGACGTCCTTGCATCAGATGGAGATCGCCGCCCTCCTCCTCCACCCCTCCCTCGCCCTCTCGTGCCGCCCTCCACCTCGCCCCGCGCGCCTCGCACCTCGGCGACCAATCAGAAATCCTAGAGTTCATCTCTCTTACGTCATCTCGTCACCGTACCGGGCGGCTGGTCCCGCGGCCGGCCCCACCGCCCCCACCCATCCCCCGGAGAGGCTCCGCGCGTGGCCGCCGCCGTCCCATCCTGGAGCATCCCCCCGCCGCCGCGCCAGCCGCCCCCGGACAGCCCCTGCGGCTGCCCCCGGGGCCGGCGCCGCCCCCACGCCGCCGTCGTCGCGGTGGTGGTGGGTGCCGAGGTATATAAAGGCTGGCGAGAACGGTGGGAAGTCAGTCGACTAGACCCGCTCCAACCCAAAACATTGTGTACTCAAGTCTGCTTCTGCAGAGGTAAGAAGTGAACGTGTGTGTGTGAGCAGTGTGAGTACGGGCGCTGCCCACAGTGCGTGCAGTGACAAGTGCAAGACGAACGTGTGAGTGAAGTGCAATAGTGCAAGTGCAGCAGTGCTACGGACCATCTGAAGTTCACGGAATACTCACCACCAGCGACCACGGAAAAGGGTCTAGTATTGAAAACACCCCGCCCCAACTCCTAATTTATTTTACGATTCAATTATTCTTACTTTTCAACATGATTTTAAAGTCAAAATTTTCTTTTTCTTTTTAATAAGAACAACCTTCAAACTTTTGAATTCGTTTTTAGAAAATATCAGTTCTTGAAAGATTTAAATTCATTTTTGTATTGCCTATCACTTGACCATTGGATTGACCATTTTGTACGAATAAGAGTAATTGCATTTTTACGTCGTGCTTCGTTGTTGCCCCCTGATGGCTAGGCTGCCCGCCGTGTCGGCCGCACGCGTGAACAAACAAAGCAACCGCCGACGCATGAATATTTATTTATTCACTGATTCGTCGGAGATAGGCCTACGAGGGTCATTTTTCTCACCCGCACTTCTCAATTAATTCTTGTATTCTCCCCGCCCCTCCCCCCTCCCTCTGTTCCAAGTCGATGTGTGGTCGTATTGCACGAAACATGTGCGTGTATCTGCCTTCATTATCAGTCAGTATCCCCGCTTCCGCGTGTGTCAGTTTTACCGGGAGCAGAGGCATCGCGAGTTTACTTCTTTGCTGTGAGGTGGTTAAGTGTCCTCCTCTCGAAACGTGGCGGTGCGCCCCGGAGACCCGCACGCAAGGCGACGGCACCACGCTCGCAGCCGTATTCATTTGTTCTCACGTTTGCCTTACATTTTGTACGATGCTCATTCTTGTCCGCGCTTCCTGCTCGCCCGTGGTTATTCCTGCCATCTGCACCTGATTCCAATCCAGTCTGTCCCCCTTCATGTCGCCGAACTATCCATACCGGGCAATAGGGATGTTGCAGTTCACTTCTAACATTTATTTGTCGGAGGGTGCTTTTGTTTTTCTCGTGACCTAGGCAGCGGTGACACTTGCTCGGCGGCCCTTTGGACCGGCCACACGTTTGGATGAGAAATGTCACGATCCACTTTGTGCAGACTGAGCGATGCACGCTTGCACACCGCGGCCCTGTTTCATTCCTGTCTAGGAAAAAAAAATCACAACAGTGGATTTTTTTCATTTCACTTTTTGTCCATTTTAAAAAGGAAACTTGTAAAAATTTGAGGGTTGAGGGTTCAGACACTTCTTTTGACCTCGAAGTCTAGTGTAAATGTTCTTAAAATCCTTTCTACCAAAACCAGCAGAAAACAATAATTGCGACTAATCCTTTCGATCGTTTCGCGAAGCCCCACTTCTTTACTTCTGGTGCACCGTGAAGCAACTCGCGGAGCACGCCGAGGGCCAGTAAGCCGACCGGCTATTAGGGTGCGCTTACAGCGCTGGCTGAACTCCGACCTCCTCCATCGCCCGATCCCTCCCCTCCCCTCCTTTAATATCATACCCGCTCATTACCGCCCGGCCCTCCCCACACAGCCCCAAGCTACAAGTAACGCGTGACCACACGCTGGGGCCGCTTTGATTGACAAAATTATGGCATCTATCGTTGATTGCGGAATTTCGGCCTCTTTTTGATTTCTCTAGGATTCAAAGTTATTGCAAAAATTTTGCAGTTTAAATGGCCAAGGGGGGACCCGCCAGAGGCCTCGTATAGAATGCGAAAAAAATAGGCAGTCACAAAAGGATGCCAAAATTTTGGCAAGCCCAGCGGCTGCGGCATTTCGAGTGTGCATGCTCCAGCGGCGGCCGCGCGTTCTAATATCGCGCGCCGCGGCGGCGTCTCTTTCGAATTTTTTAAAAGGAAATGTTAATCGTCTAATTTTCCCCCCGCGCGCTTCATTGCCACGCGCGCTCTAGTCTCCCATTCCAGTCCGTTTTTGTGACGCTCCCCGCCGCGCCCGTCCCGGCCCGGCCGGGTGTCAAGGCTCCGGCATCAGTCATTCAAGGGGACCGCGTGATGAGGAGGGCGGCCGGCGCGGCGGTCGGGGAGGGGTGATAATTGCCTGCTACTTATCAACATTTTATCGCCGCGAGAACCAATCCCTCCCACGCCGGGCGCGCAGGCGTGCAGTGAGGCCTTCCCCCTCCGCCCCTCGGGAACAGGGCTGCGCACGCGTGTCGTCGGCTCTACGCCCGCGTTAAACTCTCCGGACACATTTTTCCGAACGACTACTGCAGATGATTCGTTCAACACTAAAACAAAGCTAGGCCCACATAGAAAACTGCAGTATTTTTTGGAGCAGGCTGATGATTCGAAGCATCGCTGTAAGTTAAGGTAAGGCGTTGAAAGTTAACGCGTCGAACGCCATCCGTTGAAGCGTCACATGGTGGTTTACCTCACATTTAGCTTCCGAAAAAGACACCTTCCATCGTTAAAAGTTCAAAAGTCAAATTGTAACGAAACTCATCATCGGCTGGCCGTTTCAGTACTTCACATTAGTGTGCACTGCTGGCTCGGCGGGGCAAGCAGAAGCATTACATCTCTCCGCTTTTGTGTGGCCGCGCCGCCGCGCCTGGCCGGTCACCGCCGCCGCCGGCCTCCTCGCCTCTGACTGGCCAGTCGTGCCAATTGTTCAGAGACATTAGGGACAGCGCTTCCAATGAGTGCTTGACGCAACGTCCAGCCCAGCACGGCGCCGGGGCGATATGAAAAATCGTTCTCTTATTCTTGCGAGCAGTGTTATGCTCCGTCCTGCTTTTCTCATTCCAATGATGCGTTATTCCTTGTTCTGTTTGCGATGGTCACAGCGAGAGTTTTTGTTTTGTTTTGTTTCAGGTGCTAGGTGGGTCAGTGTTCACCATCTCCGGGGTCGGCCGACAACATGGCGTTCAAGACAGCCCTCGGTGAGTACATTGCGCATGGAGACCCTGCGTTCCGAGGGTGGACGGGGAAGGGGGGGCACTAGAACACCCCAGAGTACTGCTCATGAGTGAGACATGGGTACTCGGCTCGCTGCTCAGGGGCGGGGTACCACGCCGTGCCAGCGACAGCTGCTCTCAGCTTCGTCGTCGTCTTCATTCGCGTGTCAGGGTTCCGCTACAAAACATTGTCGGCTCGTAAAGATACTTATATGAAAGTCGAGAGACCAAGGCGTCTTGCTGCCTGCAGGAGCCGCGTGCGAGCTCTTATCACTGTTCGGACTGATGAGCTAAGGTCGGGTCAGGCAGGGCGCCGCCGTGGAGGCTGGAGGTCAGCCTCTGCAGCAGCCTCCGCTCTGGGGTCCGCGGCTAGGCTCTCGGCGGCACGAGCCCAAGTGGCGAGCGTAGCGCTGCGTAGCGCGGCGTGGAGGTTAGGGCTCTTATATGAAGCCCCCCGGGTGATGAGCTCCTACTGTCGTCATGCATGCACCTCGTCCCCCGGGGCCGCGGCGGCCGCGGCGGCCGACCTGTCGCAAGCTGCGCCGGCTGCAGTAAGTACATGCGCAGCGGTTATCTTTACGAGCGGCGATAGCAATGCAGGCCGTCATTGTCCGTTATTTCGCTAATTGTCCACGAGCGGGCGAGTGAACCTTTGGCTTCGCCTTTGGCCGACGGGCTGCTCGTGATCTCAGCGCTGCACTTACCCCCGGCCCAGGCAAAGGCCCGGTATTGCGGTTCCGCGTGGTCCCCTGTCAGCGCGCCGCCGTGCGTCGTCGGGGTGGCGGTGGAGGCCTCGGGACGCGCATCACGGGCCTCGCGTCCCATCAACGTTTATTGCTCCTCCAGAGTGTCCCCTTCTTCGCGATTGTGTAAAAGGTGGGAGTAAAGTAGTGAGTCAGCAGCGGGGGGAAGTACTCACTCGCAGTGCGCTCCTTGGTCGAACAAGTCGACCCGCGATCCGAGCAATGCCGTTTTCGGTCTCTCTCCCCGCGCCTAGACCTCCGAACATGGACATAAATTAGATGGCCAATTCAGCTGTTGAACGCATCGGTACCGCACGAGCCCGTAACAGCCGACCGCTACTACTGGTACTGGTTCCTTTCATCGTGCTTTCTTATTAAGTCCGTCCTCAACCCCGCTCGCTCTGTCTGTCTGTCTGTCTGTCTGTCTGTCTGTCTGTCTGTCTGTCTGTCTGTCTGTCTCTCTCTCTCTCTCTCTCTCTCTCTCTCTCTCT
>NW_026267223.1:1028584-1033550 GCF_000697945.3 Frankliniella occidentalis
CAGGCTGGCGGTGTTGGCCCCAGCTCTGCATTCGGTGGCCAGGCTGGCGGTGTTGGCCCCAGCTCTGCATTTGGTGGCCAGGCTGGCAGTGTTGGTCCCAGCTCTGCATTCGGTGGCCAGAACTTCAACCGCGGTCCCGGTGCAGCTCCATCAGCTGGTGGTGCTGAAGACGATGGCTCGTACCCTGGTGGTGACTACTCCGCTATTCCCGGCGAGCCTGATAAGGACTACCCGATCTACACCGAGATCGTGCAGACCAACTTCAAATGCAACCAGCAGCAGTACCCTGGATACTACGCCGACGTGGAGGCGCGCTGTCAGATCTTCCATGTCTGCCACAACAACCGAACGTATGACTTCTTGTGCCCCAACGGCACAATCTTCAGTCAGGAGCACCTAGTCTGCGTGTGGTGGTACCAGTTTGACTGCAGCACTGCCCCTGACTTCTTCGGCAAAAACAAGGACGTCTTCAACAACAACATCGTGGGCGCACCCCAGTCCTTTGCGGGTGCAGCTGGCGCCTTCAGCCCCATTTCATTCTCCGGACAGCAGGGCCCCGTCGGACCATCCGCTTCGTTCCCCGGCCAGCAGGGACCTGTGGGTCCGCTCGCATCGTTCCCCGGACAGCAGGGACCAGTTGGACCATCAGCTGCTTTCCCCGGACAGCAAGGTCCCGTCGGACCATCTGCATCATTCCCCGGTCAGCAAGGACCCGTTGGACCCTCCGCTTCATTCGGTGGTAACCAGGGACCGCAAGGACCGTCTGCCTCATTCCCTGGACAGCAGGGCCCGGTCGGACCATCCGCATCATTCCCTGGACAGCAGGGCCCGGTTGGCCCGTACGCTTCATTCTCCGGTCAACAAGGACCTGCCGGACCTTCAGCTTCATTCCCTGGACAGCAAGGCCCCGTCGGACCATCTGCATCATTCCCCGGTCAGCAGGGACCTGTTGGGCCCTCCGCTTCATTCGGTGGTAACCAGGGACCGCAAGGACCGTCTGCCTCATTCCCCGGCCAACAGGGGCCTGTCGGGCCTTCTGCTTCCGGACCCGCGTACTCAGGTCAACCCGGTGCCTCAGGACCAGCATACTCCGGCCAACAGGGAGCCTCTGGACCTGCGTACTCCGGCCAGCCTGGTTCTTCTGGACCTGCGTACTCCGGTCAACCCGGTGCTGGTGCTTCGGGACCAGCATATTCCGGTCAGCAAGGTGCTTCTGGACCGGCGTACTCCGGTCAGCAGGGCGCTTCTGGACCCGCATACTCTGGTCAACAGGGAGCAAGACCATCTTTCTCAGGTACATTTCTGTCCCTTCAAATTGCTCTTGATACTTGCTGTTATTTTAACGAAAAATAATCCCTGGTCTCACTATACCAACAATATTTTTCCTCCCCAGACTCCCAGGGATCGTTCCGACCCACCACTCCATTCCCTGGCGCTTCCGGCCCCAGCAGCGCTTTCCCTGGCGCTTCCGGCCCCAGCAGCGCTTTCCCTGGTGCTTCCGGCCCCAGCAGCTCTTACCCGGGTGCTTCCGGCCCCAGCAGCGCTTTCCCTGGTGCTTCCGGCCCTAGCAGCGCTTTCCCCAACAGCGGCAGTTTCTCGGGAACCACGGCGTACCCCGGCGGTCAGCAGGGCGGCTCCGTGACCCCTGGCTTCTCTTCGAATCCGTTCCAGGGTTCTACTTCCCCTTCGGGTTTCGCGTCAACTACTGGACGCCCGAAAGTCCAAGAAGACTTTGTAAGCTCGTCGACGCCGTTCTCTGGCTCCACGACTCCAAGGCCCGGCCTCTCTGGGCAGAGCCGACCCACCCCGCCCAACAGAGAGTACCTTCCGCCTTATGCCGGGTAAATTTAAGTAAAGTCTAAGTGATTGAGTGCTGATTTTGGGCTCCAGCTGCCTGAAACCAGTCCCTCACTTACGCGAGGGGGTATGTGCTCTCAAAGCGGTGACCCACTTCACACCATTAAGTTCTATTACGCCATAACATAAGTCTCATTATACCTGAAAACATCAAGATTTGAGTTAAAAATCAGTCTCCGACTGTTAAATTTAGAATATATCTATTTTGCGTAATACAAGGAATAGGTGTCCCAACTAGTACTTGAATGTATACCCCCTCGCCCACGTTACCATTTCATCTCATCTCTAAACGTTAAGTGGGTAGTCCTTTTGCCATGACGTATCCAACTGTGATACGTCTCTGTCTGCGGTATATCTGTGTATAATATGTAAGTTATTTAGGGGAGTAAGATGAGGAGTTGTTTGTAAGTAGAATGCCATTCTAAATAGAGAGGTGAAGTCCAAAGCCGGAAACCGCGTTACGGATGTCACCCACCGCTCATTGTGTCATCCATGCATACTATTTATTGTACAATAATGTGGATTTTGTAAAGATCATTCTCTTTTTTTGAAATAAACCTCGTGGTCGTAAGAAAAACATTGGTTATGCCTTAGCCCTTTGATATCACACACGACATACGACCCCCCCCCCTCCCTTTCAACAGAAAAACCAATTCTTCAACACTCCAAAGTATGTAAATACCAGTTAAACACTTAATACTTGCAAGCTTGCGACACTAGTGTTTAATTAAGTTCTTATTGTTGTGAACTTCTAAGAGTTCAACTGCCAGTTGCACACTTCTAAGAGTTCAGCTGCCAGTTGCACACTTCTAAGTGTTCAACTTCCCAGTTGCACACCCTCGGCTTGTTGGTACTGTTAACTGGTGTGCGCCTTATGACGCCAAAATATTGGCGTTATTGGCGCTCTGAGAAGAACGCCAACCAACTTCCAGTGGGGTGCTTTTTAAACTTACCCTCTTTGCACACTTCTAAAAGCACAACAACTCTATTAGATAACTACAAGTGTTTGAACAGTATTTTCACATCTAAAATAAGTGTTGAAAAGTTGAACACTTCGTTTATGAGAGCACGCTCACAACCGAGCGCAGGTCATCAACAAGAAAGATATAAGTAGAATGCAGCTAATAATAACCAACAAAAGTATTGCCGAAGGAACGAAATACGCCGGAAACCTGCCATAAAAGCTTGAATAAACAATGGTGTACAGTATAGGCACGCAACGTGAACGTTCAGTATAAACATTGACTAAGAAGCACCTGGGGCCACATAATCTCAAACATCCATGTAGGTCTGGGTCACGGTCACTGCCGCCAGACGTGAGCAAACTGGAACAAATCCAACGCTAGGCAAGTGGGTGACTTATAAAAGAGTTCAACGGTCTAATGGGACTATCCGTTCTCCTCTCTCATCAGTCATGTTGAAACAAATTGCAGTAATCGGGGCTCTTCTCGTCGTGGACATAGCGGTAAGCTGGACTTCAGTAAATGTCACGATTATTACGAGTAATCTGCTTGTTTTAAAAAGATGGAAAACAATTATGAACATTTTTATTCATAGCTTACTGAGTTCTTTGTACGTGCTCCACTTAGCTATGAAGAAAAGTGTTCATAAGCTTTTAGGGTGTAGTTTTTAACTAATAGTCGACTTTTTCGCGTCTCTTCTAAGTAGGGGTTTTAGGAGAGAATAAGATACTAAGAAAATACGACCCGAATATCAAGATTAGACCGAAAATAGTGTGTTTTTTGAGTGTGGACGGTCCTTTATCGCCTGGTAGATAGGCAAAACCTGGTCGAGCAATACACGCGGGTCGAGCCGGTGGCCTATCCTCCTCTTGTCAGGGGCTACATGGCTTCCAGCCAGAGATCTCTTGCACGAGAGTTCTAAATTTTGTGTGTGTGGAATTATCATTTGACATTTTAATTGTAGGAATTTACTTTTCCTCTATAGTTGAAATAAGTGTTATTAAACCATTTTCATCACAATTCTTTTTTAATTACGACAGCATGCCGCGGTTCTCGACACCAAGCCGGTGGGAGAGGAAAATTTTGAGCAGTCCAAAACATACGACAGTGACAGTTCGTCAAATAATGCCGAACCAGCGACGAGAGGAAAACAATCATATGTTCGACACGCCTTAGCCAGCTCGGAGGAAGCCGACACTTTGCACGCTGTTTATCCCGGACGCCACTACGGACACGGACACGGCCACTCGGTAGCCAGCTCGGAGGAGGCCGGCACGGCCGGTATTGTTCACGCTGTCTATCCCGGACGCCACTACGGACACGGCCATACTGTGGCCAGCTCAGACGAGGCCGGTACAGTTTACGCTGTCCATCCTCGACGCCACTACGGACACGGCCACAAAGAAGCCAGCTCGGAGGAGGCCGATACTGCCGGTACTGTTCACGTTGTCTATCCTGAACGCTACTACGGACACGGCCAAACGGTGGCCAGCTCGGAGGAGGCCGGTACGGTCGGTACTGTGCAAGCTGTCTATCCTGTACACCACCGCGGTGCTGACCACACGGTGGCGGTGACCAGCTCGGAGGAGGAATTGTCTTCTGATCTTGCATATTCTCTGGATACCCATTTTGAACACGCACCTTCTGACTCATCTCAGCAAGACGACACAAGGTCGTCCTTAACTGGGCGCTCTATAAGAGGCTCTCTTTTATCTGGCCTTTTTGATCTTTTCTGAACGTGATACACTGCCTTTATCTGCTTTATCTATCCTGCTGTTTACAATAAATGTTCTTCTCCAAACTAAATCTCTATCCCAAATTGTCTTTTTCTCCGCAGCAGGAGCGGCATAAAAGTAGGGCACAGATCTGAGCCCGCTCAGAGCTACTGGGGCCGGAAGCCGGGGCCGGTTAGCACTGGAGACACTGCGAGCACCGGTAGTTCCAGAGCAGGCTTTACCCATCATTGAGGCACGCGATACCGCATGGTGCACAGCTAGATATAACCGATATAAAGAACTTGCCATGCAGAAAACATATAATTCCTCTTGGTAAAAATGTTACGTTCATGTTGGCAGGGTTTGTGCTCTCCCTACCTACTTTAATTATAATCAAAATGTAGTAAACTATCTGACATCAGAAAAGAAAAA
>NW_026267223.1:1033600-1036087 GCF_000697945.3 Frankliniella occidentalis
CTCACTCACTCACTCACTCACTCACTCACTCACTCACTCACTCTGTGTATCTCCCTGAATCTCTCTCATTCTCACAACTGTTCACGCACGCATTCATTCGCTGGCGTTGTTGTTTGTGTTGTTGTTAAACACGCGTCTTGTTCTCAGAGGTCACTGTGGCAATCTTGGGTCCCGGGGGTGGGGTGGGGGGTGGGGTCTTGGTTCGGCCAGGAAAGGGGCCCGCGTGGCGTAGGGGGGGGGGGCGTTGTTGCGGTGCAGTAACACCAAGTGACGCCCTCAGGCTGAGGACCTGATTACTCACGCCCCCGCATCGCCCCCGCTTGCCCTGCTGCCTGCCCTGTAGCCTGCGTCCTGCGCCCTCTGGTCGCGGTCAAGGTCTGCCCCCCCCCCTCCACTCCCCCCTGCCCCTCTATCAGTTCGCGGTGGCGCCATTGTGCCCGCGACCCGCCGCTTCCGGCTGCTGCTCGCTCTGCTCGTCTGGACCGCGGGGCGACGCGTCGCGGGGCCGTCGGTCAGCCGCCGGACGGCGCTGGAGCAGCGAAGCGCCGCCTTCAAACTCATCGCGTGAAAATGTCCTTTTCCCACGGCGGACTGGTCTGGTTCGCTCCCGCCCCGCACGGCCCACGGCTGTCCAGCCTCAAGGCCGCATGCGCCAAGGACGCCCCAGGCGTCACCGTCACGTCTGCCGGCGGCCCGTGGCGTCCCAGGGCGGGAGGGTGTCGACGGCCCGTGTGGGGGCGGGGCGGGGCGGGGTGGGACGGGGCAGAGGAGGCTGCGAAGAACATGATACTCCTTGTGGCGCGCCGCGCAGTGCGGGTGGAGGCAGATGACTCAAGAGGGTCACCCGCCCGGGCTTGCGGGCCGTCACCCCGTGCAGGACCTTTCGTCACGGTCACCCCGAGCGCGCCTCATGCAGGCCGTCTCTCGAGAAAAGAGGGGGAGGGGCCAGTTCTCCTCTCTTATCCTTGTCTCGATTTTGTTTGTGAGTGCGCCCCTGTGTTAACGCGTTGTGGTCACCTGACGCCGCTTGCAGCCGCGGGTCGAGGCTTGTGCTTGTACTCGCGAATGTGGGAACGCCTCCCAGGAGCTGTTGCGGGGGCCCAGCCCCGCCCAGCCCCGCCCAGCCCAGCCGCTGCAGGCGTATTATCCCACTGGGCCGTGCCGCGCCGACCCGCCGACGGGCGATCGGGCAGCGAGGGGCGCGGCGGGGCAGGGCGCGGGGCTGGCTAGGCGGGGCAGCGCACCTACACATCTCCCAGACCCTCCCATATTTCGGTTTTCTAATCAATGGCCGTGTCTGTTTGCCTGTTCCAGTTCTCTTCGCCCTGAGCGCGGCGGCCTGGGTAAGTACCGGAGGCACGTGCTGTGCTCGGCCCGCTCCCCCCCGCAGCGCCCCGCTCATTGCCCTCTGTTGCAGGCCCAGGACGGGTACAACTACCCGCGGCCCAGCGGCCCCGGCTTGCCCTCGCCCGGCGGCTCCCCGTCGACAGCCCGGCCCGGGCCCACCACCCCGACGCCATTCGCTGACCAGCCCTCCGGCCCCTCGGGCCCGCAGCAGCAGTCGGGCCGCCCCACCTCCTCGGGTGGCTTCCCCGCCACTTCATCGCCGGGCTACTCGTCGCAGGGAAGCTTCCCGTCGACCACTGCTCCTGGCGGTTACCAGGGCGGCTTCCCCTCGAGTGCGGCCCCCGGTGGCTTCCAGGGCGGCTCCCCAGGCTACCAGTTCCCCTCCACCTCTGGGCCCGGCGGCCAGAGCGGCGGCCAGAGCGGCGGCCAGGGTGGCTACCAGTACCCCAGCCAGGGTGGCTTCTCCGGTTCGACCCCGCGTCCATCGCCGTTCTCTACTACAGCCTTCCCTACGTCTCCAGCTAGCAGCGCGCGACCTGGATACTCCGGTTACAACCAGGCTTCTCCAGCATCCGGCTCTGGCTCGTTCTCGACATCCCCGCAGCAGGGTGGCTTCATCCAGGCATCCCCGGCTTCCCTCAACTCCGCATCCGGCTTCATCCAGGCTTCCCCAGCTTCTCCTGCTTCCGGATCTGGCTCTTTCTCGACATCCCCGCAGCAAGGTGGCTTTATCCAGGCTTCCCCAGCTTCCCTTAACTCCGCATCTGGCTTCATCCAGTCATCGCCCTCGCAGACAGCATCGGGTGCGGAATCATTCTCCAACTCCCCGCAAAGTGGCAACACCCAGTCCTTCTCCCAGAACGGCTACAGCTCCGGGACCACCCCCCGACCGGGCCAGCAGGGAGGCTACTCCGCCGGTACCACACCATTCCCGGGACAGCAGGGCTTCAGCAGTCAGCCAGGGTACAGCGGCTCTCAGGGATCCTCTGCTTCGTTTGGTGGTAACCAGGGACCTCAAGGTCCTGTATCGGCGTACGGCGGTTCTCAAGGTCCCCAGGGACCCTCTGCTGCATTCGGTGGTAACCAGGGACCGCAAGGACCCTCTGCCTCATTCGGTGGTAACCAGGGACCGCAAGGGCC
>NW_026267223.1:1041633-1052959 GCF_000697945.3 Frankliniella occidentalis
TATTTCTTAATTATAATACCCAAATAATTTATTTGGTAGACATATCGAATCTGATAAAGCACTTTATTACAAGCATTTACATAAAATGAGAATACAATTTAATTAAACAACGAATTGTTTCGTACATCGCCTGCCTGGCTGGGCCAGCCACTGCCAGCACATTCTCATAGCTGGGTAATCTGACTCCATTAAAATAATACACTATATGCAAACTTAACACAGTGTCATTTACTCTCTCTTAAATAATTGGGGTTCCTGACCTCCAACTTTTAAAGACTTTTCTCTAATGGTAAAAACATTTTTTACCCCACCTCTTAGTTCCCATCAGACATAATAAAAACAGAAGATCTTTTATAAAAGAAAAGTAATAAATAATGTGAGGATCAAATTGTAATACCAGCCTAATGTGATCAAAGAAGGTATGATATACACTGAGGATGGTTACACGATGTTACATTAGGTTACAGAAGTTAGGTAATATGATCTAATGAAGTGCCAGGAGCAGGAGTGCGAGTCAAATGGAGGGATGTTCAAACTCCAGTTAAGCACGTACAGCCACTAACAAAAGTGCATAAGACTGGAAACAGAAGGTTTTAGTTTGCCCCTTTCAGATTCTTGAGAACAGTTCATACAAAATAGTATTGTACCTGGCTATTCCTTAGAATAAGCTGCCGCTATCACACTCCTTTTTCAAGTATGCAGATGTCCAATTAATTTGAAATATTTGAAAAAGTTAATAAAAAACTGAAAAATCATAGGTATTCTGTTTACCTCATCCACTGCTTATCCTGCGCTCCGCACATTTTGTTTCAACTGACTAGGTGAGCTTTAATTTCATTTTTTAGTAGCACACATGCTTTAAAATTTGTTACAAGTAAAAAAAAAGAAAAAGAAACTTTAATATTTCTTAATTATGATGCAATTGTCTGAAGCAGAAACTGGAGCAAGCTGATGAAGATGGTGGAAAAACTTTGCTGGAAACTTGCTAGTCACAACACACCACAGCGCACTGGAGGTATCAATAGCTGCCAACTGCTCCACAACTTTGCTTAGCACCATTGTTCAAATTTATATGTACTATTAAACACAATGGTGTCAGACACACATACACATGTAACATCATTCACACAATCAGCAGTCTTCAGGTTACACACAAATTCATGCACACACTTTCACTTTCAAAGGGTCACTTCGTGCTCATCACACTCAAGCCTTCTTTGCTGCTTTAAATTGATCTATTCTCTATAGCTTATGATAACAAATCTGTAAGAAAGAATAAAAAGTACTGAAGCTGTTAGTACATCAAGATAGAATAGAAAATATTTTGCTGAACCAACAAATCCTACCTGTAACAACATTTGAATCCTGTTTCTTGCTGAGAGTGGAATCGTTGAATGCAGCAATGAGAGGTGGAGGCCCATTGCTGAGTCCATTGTTTGCATTAATATTGGAGTTAATGCAGTCTTCATTAGCCAGGGGACCCAAAAGATCACTACTGCTCACAGAATTGTGCTCAGAAAGGTCTAACAGCACATTTGCTGCATTATTCTGTTTTCTGTAACAAAAGAAAACTTTAACAATATGGAACATTCAACACAAAATATTTTTGAATCATATGAAGTACATGGAATACACATACATGCTGTCAACACCATTGCTATGACCATTGCTTTGACTAGAAGTTGTGGCTGAGGTAACAGATTTTGTGTCTTCAATGGTTTCTGCAGGCTGTGGCTCCTCATTTTCTATTTGATTTAAATCACCATTCTCCTGAAAGACAAAGATGTATAAATTTTAAATCAAGTAACATTCAAGGGAAACAAATGCAACCGCTTCAATCCCTTCTGTACATGACTCGAAAGGTACATTCAATAAAAAGTAAACTCTTTACCCTTGTAGGAGTTGAGGTAGGTGTGGTCCCTTTACCACGGGTGCGCAACATAATAGCTTCCACCCTCTTACGTCGCTCCATGCGCTCTTCTTCTTCTCGTTTCAGCTTTAACTCCATTTCTTTTCTTTGCCTAGAAACATGAAGTAAAGATAAAAGCTATAACCCAACTTTACTTTTCCAAAAAAATTAAAGATTATAGGTATGAAGATCCAGAACATACTTTTCTGCCTCTTCCTTTGCCTTTTTTTCTGCTTCTTCCTTCTCTGCTTTTTGTTGAGCCTCCTCCTCCCTTCTTTTCCTTTCTTCCTCTTCTCTCTTTTGAGCTTCCTATAAAATAAAAAAATAGACAAATCAAAGACAGGAATAAATCAACTCAAATACCTTAGAATGAAAGCCTTTGTTTATAATTTTCAAGATAAAGGATGACGTTGTTCACCTGAATAGCTTGTAGTAGTCGTTGCTCTTCAGACTTACGAGCTTCTGCTGCCAACCTCTCCTGCTCTTCTTCAAATCGTCTTTGCTCCTCCTCCTCTTGTCTTAATCTTTCTTCTTCAGCTAAGCGTTCTGCTTCCTGTGAAAATGAAAGTTACAAGAAAATAAGTTTGCTAGAAGAATTACAGAAGAACTAAATGTAGGATAACATATTTGATGGCTACTACTGAACAGAATACAAGAACTTACTAAGCGTTGTCTTTCAAGTTCAGCCTCTCTCTCTGCTTGCTCTCGAGCTAGGCGTCGTCTCTCAGCAAGAGCAGCCTTAGCCTCTTCTTCAGTAGTTATACGCTGTTTAGCGATCATAGAAGCAGTCATGTCCACTGCCTCTGATAAAGACGTATCATTTGAAATTGGGGCAGATATCGCAGACACTGGGGAAACATCAATTTGTCTTTGAGCTTCCCAGATTTGCTCTTGATGCTGTTGCTCCATTTGGTGGAATGTGAGCTCTGCAGACAACATCGATTGTGCAGAAGGTTCAGGCACAGGTGTGGATGCTTCTTGAACCTGGACTGTGCTCATCTCAGTGGGTGCCAGAGATGTCTGAATAGTAGTAGCAACTGGTAATGACACAAGAGATGGTGCTGGAATAGGTACACTGTCATTGCTCAATGGGGCAGCTTTGAGAGGAGGCTCGGGTGCTTTAGTTTGGTTGGGGGTAGAATCTTGAGGCAGTGTGGGGGCATTATCAGTTCTTGGTGACTGAAGAGGAGTTGCCTTAGGAGTAGGGCGTGGAGATGCCTGAGAAGAACAGAAAACCAAAACAAATGTTCAGAACACTAATGAAAACTGGTCATCATGAATAGAATAAATAATTTTTGCAAGGTGCTGTACCTTGACAGTCTTTGGAGGCTTTTTGGGCGGATTAGAGGTGCTATCAGAGCACGGAATGGCACCATACATGCTGGCAGACATTCGATCTGAGCTAGTTTTTCTTGAACTACTACCATGTCTTGGAACGGGAGGCTTCTCTCCGGCGCCATTGGTGACTACGGCTGCAGCTGCTGAGGCCGCCGCCTGCCTCTTGTGTTCAGAGCTTAAACCTGCCATTAAAAGAAAACAACACATGAAGGGTTTGTAGTATAAGTACATTCCGAGTAGTAGTAGTTGTACGAAAACTAAACTGTTTTATCATTTATCACCCTATTTAAAACTGAAAGATTTATTACTTTTATTTAATAAGAGTAGTCAACTGATCACTTTTCGATCTTTACGAAACTATGGTTTGCGTTGTGCTACTCACTGTGCCTTGGTGGTGGATCCACTGTTACTCCGGTAACGGCGATACTAGCAGGTCGCGGTCTTCTGGGTGCCGCCACTGGTTTGCTACGCATAGGAGCACCTATTGAAGAGCTGACGCTGCTCATGGACTGTTGGCTCATGGCACTCAAAGGCCTTGAGGGGGTTGTCTCTCCTGACCGTAAGCCTGTGTGATTGGACAAAAATAACACAGATTTGAAAATGTGATTTTATGGGCCAAGCTAAAAATTAAATGACAAACCCTTCAATGTACCCCTAATGTTTCAATAGCTTAATAATATTTAAAAAAAATTAAAAAAAATGTATGGCACCAAATTAGGTAGATAATATAATGAAGGCAGAGTAGGCACTGCTCAATGTTATAACTAATATTTCAAGCTACTTTACAAACGTTTAGATTAAAAACCAATCTTCCAGAACTTGAAAACAATTACAGTAAAAAGTGTTCCAAGGTCAAATCTGGACAAGGAGACAGATTCAGTAAGGAATTAAATGTACAATGTCCAACATAGCATTGTCATTTACCTGCGATAACAGTATTGTACCAAATACAAAATAACAACAGAATAACTTTGGTGGGTTAAATCTCCCCCAACAATATTGAGAATACTGTCTCACTACATAATATATAATCATACAATCATTACGAAAGTTTACTTATGTCAATAAAGTAGACAAGCTGGCCAGAGTTTTAGAGAGCAGAGATTAATATCCAGAGTCCATAGCACAAAAGCTTTTCCCAGCATAAAGGTAAGGACACACTCACAAAATCATAATTCTTTAGACATGGGAAGGAGTAAAGCTAGTCATACATAAGAAAATATAAAAAGATCATTGAGCAAGATCACAGAAAAAAATACAATAAAATTGGAGGGAGCAGAAGTCAGCACTGTTCACAAAAGAATACAACATAATCAACAGACAATTCACAGTACTTAAAGGCAGGGGACCATGCCTGATCTGCCTCTCAAAATCAGACAAAACGATAAATACGTAACAACAAAAACAACAATTCAAGAACAAACAAAACATGATCAACACATTTCGCATTGTGTGTCCAAATTTGCAGTGTTGCAAAGAAAAATTTGAATATGAAGGATATTGACGACCAGAATTATCAATCATATACCAAATAAGTAAGACTAGAAAAAATTCTGACAAACACACAAAAAAAACTGAAATTGAAAGTTTGTCCTTACAAAAGTTGGTTAGGAATAGTAAGTCACCTTAACCGAGAGAAAGGTTTGTTCCAAGGAGTTATTATGTCTTCAAAATATGAAGAAAACTGAAAGCAAGTGTTCATAAAAATATGTGCGAGAGTTCTTACCTCAGAAGGCGAGGATTGGAACACAAAAATAATAATGTAACCAATCACCGATGAACACAGATATACTTACAAGATCACGCCCATCACCCTTAAAGAGTTGAGTGGGAAAAAGACAAAAATAAAACAGAAAGAAAGGAAAACCCATGCAAGATGCTGAAATATGAACTTTGAACCAGTTCTGAAGCAGAACCAGTTTATTCATGCGGACATAAATTTATGTTGGTTGTTTTACACGTTAAACTTTAAATGTCCCAATTTAATTATTTCTTTCTTTTTAACTAGAACACCAATTGGCCAAAATAGCATTGCCAACCAGGATGAGGATGATGCACAAAAAACTGAAGCGCACCACACACACAAAACAAATAAAATGTGTCAGTATTGCAATGACACTGCACCAAAAACATTCCGGCCTTAGAATGGCTTTGCGACATAGGATGCTGTTCCAACACCAAGATATGCGAGCATAATGACATGTGTTGGTGGCACAACCACCGAGTGTGATAAGGTTAGCAACAAAGTGTGGTTGGACCATAAATCAGGATACAAAAATAAAAGATGGTCGTTGGAACAATGACATTGTTTTAGAGTGCACCCATGCAAAACTGAGCTTTCTGATTTTTAATGACATTGAAGTGTCAGGGATATGAAACAGCAAGGAAAGTATAGAAGCCACATGCACGACCAAAAGAGATTTTTTGAGGATCAAGTGGGTCAAGTAGATAAGGAAAAGAAAATTAGAGCACATTTGTGTGAAGCATCCTGAACCACAGTAAGTTTCAGACACATGTAAGAAATTGAAGTAAGAAAATGACATAAGTAAGCCCACAATTTTGAGTTAAGTAATAATCCCCTGCTGGATGAATTTTTAAGAGTCTCAAACACATCTACTGAAACTACAGTAAAGCAATATGATACCAATGTCTACTAATATAATTACTGAATGAAGAAGAGGACATGCATTAACACCTAGGCAGAATGATAGGCATTGGAAAAGCCAACCTCATGACACATAAATGTTTCATTGCAAGCTGCTCATCAGGCGAGAGTAATGTCACCTTCATTTAGAATCATCCACAGAGGCAGACTTCTTGTGTAGCTTGCTATTTTAAGAAATGAATTCAACAAAAGAAATATTAAATGCAAAACTGAAAATATAAGTGATAAACAAAAAATTTCCAGAGTCAAAAATATATTATTGACAAAGCAGTAAAAGAGCTCACAAACTGGCAAATCATTCAAATAAAAAGTAGATAAAGAAAATACTTTGAGGTGGCGATTCCTTGTTCAGAAAATTCTCCCCCAGATCAAGGAAGGCATTAATACCATCCATGACCACATTTCCACAACACAAATTAGTGCTGCACGGGGGTATTTTCCCGCGGGCGCGGGCAGTAGGCTACCAGGCAGCATGTCCTTGCGATACGCAGTTTGCTGTCAGTGAGACAGGCCTGATAACAATTCCGGCCAGAAATTTGGGTGCGCAGGGCGACCGAAGAGCTAGAGCAACTACTCGCTCGCTCTCTCACAACACTGGAGCATGTCTGACCATGGCAGCCCCCCACCCGGCTGCGCTCACGCTGTGCTCACAGCAGTGCAGGCTCAGGCTACTCACCTTGCTGCTGGGCCGGCTGCGCCTGCAGGGCCTGCCCGGCCGTGCCCGTGTCGAGGGGCTGGCTCTTGACGGCCTGCTCGCGGGCGCGCCGCCGCAGCCGCTCTGCGCGGGTCATCCTGGGCGGCGGCACCGGGCTGAGGCTGCTCAAGCTGCTTACGCACAGTTGGGTCATGCTGCGGGAGGTGTCGGTGCGCGCAAGCGCAGCACTCCTGCTGCCGCCGGCGCTGGGCCCCGCCCCCGCCCCCGCCACCGACAGGCGGCCGCCGGCCAGGTGGCCCATGGACTTGGCCGAGCTAAGGGTGCCCTTGGCGCCGGCACCGCCCCCGGCCCGCCGCCGCTCGGGGCGCTCGGGAGCGGCGGGGCCAGCGCCGGGACTGGCGGCACCGGGCCGCGGCAGCAGCAGCTTGCGCGGCTGGGAGAGCTGGTCGAGCCGCGACATGGAGTACGCTCTGTTCGGGGCATTACCAGAGGGCCTGCGGCTCTGACGGGAGGACGGCGGCCCCTGGTCGCGGCCCTCGCGCGGCGAAGGGATGGTCGGAATGAGGTCCGTCTTGCGCCGCGCCGCCGTCGCGCTGCGGGGGGTCATGTAGCCGGAGCCCACACCGTCCGGGGAGACGGCGCCCTGGTCGTCGTCGTGGTGGTGCGGGAGGCCAGTGACTGCCCCGCCAGGCACACCTGCGCGCCGGGGGCACAACCTTACTAGCAACATCGTCACAGTCCCAGGTGACCCTGCCTCCACCTCAGGCGTTCAACGCAGTCATTTAACTCCAGTGTTCATTGATCATGTCAACGCTCAAACGAGGATTTTGAATGTGGTGGTTGACACCACAAGTATATTTGGAGCTTGGAGGGCAAGTTTACTGCTTTAGAGTCTGGGTGACTGTTTGAAATTATGAGCACAACAGTTCAGTAAAGTATGGTGTGCTACATGCAGACAAAATGCTAAATATAGATTATAAAGCGCAAGATATATATAATAAGCATTAATACGAATGACAACATACATGAAGAAAAGTGATACATGACAAATGCCAATATGTTAGTTCAGCAGATAATTTAACATAGTATTATTATTCCCTACCCTCCCCCCCCAACCAACAAAAAAAAAATCACAAAAAGCAATCATGAGCAGGAAACATTAGAAAAGATGTAGTAAGATGTAATGATAAAATAAAAATAATCTTTCTTCTTTACATTATTACATCTACACAAAAAAATAGAGGGGGTGGGGAGCAGAAAAAAAGAGAGATTAAAATGACCCGATTTATATGAAAGGCAAACATTCCACATCCAACTTCAAGAGAAGGTAGCGTTTCAAATGCACTTTTCACAAAAATCAGCCTACAAAGCACATTCTCTTTTTCATAGACACACAGTAATTAGTTACTGCCTCTAAGCTTTCCAAATGCAAAGCATTATTTTCACATGCTATTAAGTATTTTGAACAGAATTGAAATCATGTACTGTTAAGTTATATTGTCAAAGGCAAATAAGATAACAGTGATTAAGAATAATTCCTCTCCCTGCCATCTCCAATAGCACAAACAATGTAATCACAGTCTAGACAGATTAAAATTACAGAAACAGTTCACACTTGATGTTCAGAAGATTCGCCAGTGATTGGTTAGTGAAGCAAAAGAATGCCAGTATGTGATAACTCACCACCACCATTAGGTAGAGAGCATATTTGGGCCCTAATTTCTATAGAATTGGGGTGTTGAAGAGGTTCCACCCAAGTCAAAACATCATGAATGTCTGAAATAGTAGGGTGTTACAAATAGACAATAACTTCTAAACATTAGAAGCAAGAGAAAAACAACATAAAGAAAATAACAAGGAAGAATTTTCAAAACACTTTGGAGCATCTCTGTTACATAGCCCCAATAACAATTTGAGCAAAATCAATCTAAAACAATGCTGAAAAGTCAGCATTAGGAAGTTCTAAGTGAACTAAAAATTTAGTTTCTCAATAGGAACAGTAATCAACTGTTGGGGTACTCCATTATACTTAAAAAAGTATGAGGATAGAACAAAATACCTACCTACAATCATGTAATGAAGATGTAAAGCATTGGTATACCATTGGTATACCAGAACTACAGAAAATATCTCACTAAACTACATTTCGGGGAAGCCAGTTCGAGTTTGATAAGCACTTATTTTACAAGGAATACGATATTCTTACTGTAGTACTGTACATCAGTTTGTTTATGGAGTAGCCCATGGAAATAAGCTGAACTAAGCAAGCCTGCAATAAAAAGAGTCTTACCTGGCTTTCGGTCTAATCCAGATGCAGATGTAGCTCGCTTCTTACTGCCATCAAGTTCTCGCTCTGATCCACGCCTGGTTAAGGTAAGTGGCGCTCCACTAAACAGAGTGGTAGTTGATGTTGCTCTGGAGATACATGCAGGAAATATATATACCAGTAAGTAGATTTCATAAATGACATAATACATGCAAACAATCTTACTCATAATGAAGTATTATTAGGTAAAAGTATAGTTGTCACTCACCGGCGAGTAGCCCAATAGGAACCACCTGTGTCAGCAGGTTCTAGCATTCGAGGTGTTGAACTTCCAAAAGCAAACACTATGGAACTCCGCTCGTTCTTTCGTTTCATTTCGATTCTAGCTTCTCTTTCCTAAAAAAAGATTTGACCACTATAGTTATTGTATGTTTGATTTGAAAGAATTCAAAGAGCTTGGAAGAATACCTACTTGATTTTTTCTTAATATAGCTGTTCTCCTTTCTTGTTCTGCTTCTATTATTTGTCTTTTTCGTTCTTCAACTTGGTGTCGTCGATCTCCATCTCTCTGTCTCATATCCTCTATTCTTCGTCTCCGTTCCTCTTCTTTTTGCTCTCGAAACTTTTGGGCAGCTAGAGCCTAAGAAACAATCAAAATAAGAAAATTAGCAAGAGGTCTGTGTTCCTTCTTAAATTTGACTACATCAAAACATTTACCTGTTGCTTGAGCTCCTCTAATTTCCGTTGCCTCTCCTCATTTTGTTTATCACGAAGAACACGGAGACGTTCTTCTCTTTCCCGCTGCAATGCTGCATTTTCTTTACCACCTGAAACAAAATGCCATGGGTATAAGCAGTTTGAAGACACTCGAAACTCAATGCTGCAGTGAAGGTGATCAGAACAAACATGGAGATCGTGTAATTTTGTGTACTATTAAATACTGTGGCGAATACAAAAAAATAAAATCATGTGCACTTTGTACACGAAGAAACATATTATGAGCAAAGTAAAATGCAAGCAGTTACGATGGGTGAAGCACAAAAGCACTCAGAAGGAGTGCCAGTGACAAATACTCTTAAATAACACAAAGGCATGCCATCAACAATAATAATGCAGTATTTATACAATTCTGATTGTTAGTTCAAATTAATTGTTATGGTTAATCACTGAACTACACAACTGATATGAAATTATTATTTAGAATGTGAAATGCACTTCTCTGTGCTACATGCAGGGACAAATTGACAGATACAGTGCTCGTCAGAACCAACATCACTGAAAAAATGCATTCACAATACAAGACAATTTACGTTGCAGTTGTCCAACCCTCGAACATGTTACAAGCTATGAACACACCAATAACTGCTAGACATTCAAAGCTGGCTCTACCTGGAAGTGCATTGTGATTTGCTTGTTCCTGCACTGCCACTTGTATGTTTTGCTTGTCGCCGTCCGGCCCAACGTGCGCGAACCAGTGCAGAGTCTGGCTGTTGGGATCGCGCCTCCCTGCACCATCACCATCACCACCACCATCGTTATTCTCCACCAGAAATTTTAGTCAGATATACAAATAAATTGTAATTATGCTTTCGCAAGCCACATTTAAAATTATTAACAAAGTTTGAATTTGGAAAGGTGCTTGACAATGTTGCCAACTGAATCAATACTGTCAGCAATTAAATGAATTAATAAATGATAATGTAGAAAGATTTACACAACAGTATTCACATGATCCATTTCACTCTATTCCCAAAGCTATGCCTGTAGTTTGTACAGTAAAGAAAAAAAATAGTAATTGTTCAAAAAGGCTTGAAACTTTTTATCTAAGTAGCCAGTTACACACTACTACACTTGTGTAGCTTACAAAAAATTTGGCAATGAATAAAAAGAAAAGGAACTTTAAGCTGCATAAAGACGTGCCAACCACCCTAGGAATATGAGATACAATTTGAAAAGAATAAATAAATGAAAGGCGCGTTGCTCGCGCAGCTTCGTGACCCACCTGGCTTAGCGGCGAGAGGTTTTCCCCCGGTTGCTGATCCCGGCCGTTGGTTCAGGGCATCTGACGTCGCCCCGGCTGCAACACACGAAAGCACACGGATAAGTACCACCGAACCGATCCACCCGCACAGCCCGCACGAGAGCACACGGGGCAGCACAAACACCCTCGCGAGCGGCTAGTTACAGGAGGGGTCGGACGAGGAGGCTCCCGAGGGGGCCCCGGTCAAACACATGGCGCTGGCGAGCAGGGAGGCGAGCAAGGAGGCCACCAGCGCGGCCAGCGCGTCCAGGGCGGCGCGCAGCCAGGCAGCCGACTGCGCCAGGGGGGCCCGCGACCGGAACGCTCCGCCGGCTCCACCAGAACTCGCCGGCATCCTCCAGAAGAGTCCCGCCGCGCGGCCTCTCCGCCCAGCAGCCTACGGGGCCCGCGGAGCCTGCGCAACGGGCCGTTGCGAAGGCGCATCTCCTCCACATCGCCACCCCCAGCGCGGC
>NW_026267223.1:1054092-1054207 GCF_000697945.3 Frankliniella occidentalis
GCCCGCACAGCAGCCCTGCGCGGCGGGCGAGCCCACCTGCCAGGCGCTACAGGCCGGCCCGCACAGCAGCCCTGCACGGCGGGCGAGCCCACCTGCCAGGCGCTACAGGCCGGCC
>NW_026267223.1:1054257-1063577 GCF_000697945.3 Frankliniella occidentalis
CGGCGGGCGAGCCCACCTGCCAGGCGCTACAGGCCGGCCCGCACAGCAGCCCTGCACGGCGGGCGAGCCCACCTGCCAGGCGCTACAGGCCGGCCCGCACAGCAGCCCTGCGCGGCAGGCGTGTCTACAGGCCGGGCCGGCGCGAACGGTAGCGTGCAGCGCAGTGATGCCCGCGGGGCTCTAGGGCGGGGCGCGGCGGGGGTGGCCGGGCGTGGCCGCACAGGAACGTCCCTGACGATGGTGGCCCCTCCTACGTGCCCTCACAACAACGCCTAAGTTGGCCAGGTCTCTACGAACTGTGAGCAGAAATCGACCATTTTATCGCTGGCAAATGCGGGTAGAATAGGATAGGACGTGCAATGCAGATCACGATTGAGCCCCCCCCCCCCTCCCCTTTCCCTCTTCTCAGTGACCCGGTCGGCGGCGCCATCGCATCGGCAGTAACCTTGGCCGAATGCACGTTCCGGCCCGTTCCAACGGACAGCACAGCGGCACCGGCGTGTCCTCAAACAACCCGGCCGCCCGCCCACACAGCCTGATCACTGCTCTAGTCCAACAAGAAAACGGCTACTACACATACAAAAATACATGACCACAGGGAAAACAAAACGGGAATGCAAAAGGGGATCGGCGGATACCTCGGCTGCACGGCCTAGTGGCGAGCGGCAGGCTGGGGGCCTCGTCCAGCGCCCAGAGCTCCCTCTCTCCATCAGACTTTTAATTCAGCTTTAATTTTTATTACTTCTTTCGCGACCGCTGCCCGGCCGCCGGGGCCCCGAAGCATCAGGAGGGGGGTGGAGGGAGGAGGGTGAGGGAGGGCAGCAACAGCTTGGTGTGAGCTTTCACTGAGCAATGCACACACACGCACACAATTATCACACGCACGCCCGAACAAAAACACAGACACACACATATATACATATACACACAGACACACACACACAGAGGTCCGCGCGTGCGGAATGCCCCTGCCTTTGGGTGAAAGGAGGCAGAGAAGGCCCATCAATGCGAGGGGCGCCAGCCTCACACGCGCCCGGGAGAGGGGGAAGGGGGGGGGGGCATCACAGACGGCGCACGATCAGAAAGAAAGAAACCAAAACGTGGCAGGGCGAGCAGTGCGGCGGCCACCAGTCGGTCGGAGGAAGAGGCGAGGAGGGCCCCGAGGCGGCACGCGAAAAAGGCAAAGGCGATAAGTTGTGTCTGCGCCGCGGTCGCCTCCCGGCAAGGCCACCGCGGCGTCGCGTCACGGCAGCGCGCCGCGCGGGGCACCCAAACAGTAGAGCAGATGCACCCACCGGCGCGCGCGGCCCGTGTGACAAGAACGTCGAGGATAAACAATCTTCCGTAGAATATTCCACAAGTGTGATTATGAAAGTAGATTCTGCTTCTTGGATTGGTGTAGGTTCGGGGCGTGACGCTGGAACAATTTCGAATCTCGTTCGAGTTATATCTTAAGAGATCTAGGACCACTCCTTATTGCCTGTTCCTCTTCTGCAATTACAGTAGTTTATGACGCTTGTTGTAACTTTTCACCATAAGCAATAATTTGGTCGTTAATGAGGCACGGACAATTGAGCTGGTGAGCTGTCAAAAATGGCAATCTCTACGCAGACATTTTACAGAGCTGCATGTCAGCTCAAGTTGAAGATTGATGATTCATACGGTTTGCCCTTCATACGAGCCTGCACAGAGCGTTTATTTAACGTACTTGGGACAAATTGCTGCTTCGGATCAGGCTCAGGCAGTGAGCGAGCGGACTGCTGCACCGCCGAGAGGGGAGGGACGGGGGGCAAAGCAGCCATCACGGCGACGCACTAAGTGCATGTACGCTCGTGGCGTACACGTCCGCGGCGGGGCGGAGCGGGGCGGGGCCACCGTCAACAACCCGTCAGCTGACAAGACGCCCGCCTCGCCCCGCAACGACCCTAACGATAACCACACGGCTGACGAGGCTCGAGTGATACCGTCCCTGCAAAACCACGCGAGCAAAGACCCATCGCCGACCAAGCCACTCGGCCTCTCCCAGTGTCGCGGATCAGGAAGGTTGGTTCAGGTCGCACCGAGGGGTACATCACTCCGATTCTGGGCGTACACCTACTTTTAGTCGATTTTTTGGGGCCGTGACTTTTTGACTTTTTTTGACTTTTTTTGTACTTTTATTTGACTTTTTTTTGACTTTTTGATCAAATTTATTTGACTTTTATGATTTTTTCCCTGCTATTTTCTTTAAATAAGGGAGAGTTGTAATTTTGGGGCTAGTAATATCCAAGACTTTTCGGTTCTATTTATAGCATGAATCGAATAAGAAGAAAATTCGTCATCAGAGTACACCCCCTAAGTAAGAAAAACAAGGTATTTTCAGTATTTACGTTTTTTGGTGAAGAAATCCCATGAAATCCGATAATTTTATTTTTCTCACTTCACCCACCACCCACCCCCCTCCCTCTTTAAAAGACAGTGATCTAGGACTTTCCGATACAGTCACAGTTCCGTAGCTTTTTGGCCCCTTACAGGCAGATATTGCACTCGCATGTTGACTTTCTGTTAACTTTTTCAGTGCCTTTTCTCTGACTTCTCGTCGACTTCTCGTCGACTTTCATTGACTTTTTTTGACTTTATTTGACTTTTTTGACTTTTTATTTGACTTTTTGACTTTTTTTGACTTTTCAAATGACTTTTTGACTTTATCTTGACTTTTTTCTTGACTTTTTTAGGCGCGTACACCTACTTTTAAGAGTGGTGTACCCCTCGGGTCGCACCGACCCCGACGAGTCAGCGTGCGAGTAAGACTGCGCCTTCTGTCTCTCTCGCACTCGAGTGAGACTATGCCCTCTGTCCCTCACGCACTGCAGCCGGGTCGGCTCGGGTTCGCTATCGGAGCCTGTCGAGTTTGCATGCAAACCCGGGCCGATCCAAAACACTGCCCGGTCCCCGCGACACCCTCAGAGCCACTATTTTGCTTATTGAACAAGTAGACATCGCAATTACCATGTACATTGCCCCTCGATGGCCTCTGCTCACAGCTCACTATTTTAGTTCAAAAAATTAGCTGATTTTTTTATTTATTCCAATGAGAAGCGGGGGGGGGGGTGTATGAACACCAAAAAAATGTAAAAGGAAAAAACGAGAAAAAGAAGTGGAAGGATGCGCAGACGAGACGGATGCACGGTGCACGGCTCGACGGGGCGTGCCGACGTGCCATAGCACCTCGCATAGCACAGCTGCGGGAACAGGTTAGTCAACTCGCGGCGCGCCACACCTCCTCCTCCTCCCCCCTCGCCAAGGACGCCCCGGCGACACGGGAGACCTTCGTGACACCGCCCGGTCCGGCACCCATAGAGAGAACCATTCAAACGCACACGCACAGCACACCGGCACAAGATGAGGACACGGGGCGTATGCGATATGCGAAGCGATGATGGTACGTAACAGTAATCGAGGGGGAACAAGCGGAAGGAAAGGAAAAAAGAGCGAGGACAGCGGGAGGAGGAAGGGGAGGAAGGAGGAAGGGCAAGAAGTGTGCGCCGCTCACGACAGGGTGTGGCCTGTCTTGTGTAGTGGCGTCTATTGCAACCAAATGTTGCTGGGATAGGCCAGGAGTAAAACATTGGCAAGTATTAGAAACAGAAAGTAACTTTAGTGGTATAATATAAAAGTTTAAGTCAACTCAATCTGACCAAAGAGACAAAAGAACTAATGATTCACTGAGCCATGGAGTCCCCACCATCCAGGAATCAGTGCTCTCGACTGGCCCGGCGGCCCGGCTGTCGCCCACGCCAAGTGTGTCATGCTCGAGCAGATCGCTCCAAGATCATCCAATTCACCTGCCTCTTGTATTACGCGAGATAATGTATTTAAATGACATTTCAATGAAGTCGTCATCTATGGCAGCAAGGCAAGGTAGAGCAGTAGTTACATGGACTGCCGGCACAAGGCGGAAGGCGCGCTGCAGACTGACCACTCCCACTGGCCACGGCCCGGCCGCCCCAAAACAACATTGCAGCCGGGGCCTCTGTGACTCATCATATCACGAAACGAAAACTTAACAACAAAATACATGTTTAAGTTACGAATTTTGGAATATGGACGATATTTATCATGGTTACTGTGGAGGAAAATTGGACAAGTCGAATGACCATGACTAACTTAGTTCCAAAAGACGACAGTACGAGTTGCAAGTTTTAACTCTAACTCTTAAAATAACGTTAAAAGGCTAATAGAGGAATAAGCTACGGGACGCTGATTGCAACTGTAGTTCCACATAGTTCCCATTTCGTGAAACCGGAGATGAAAAGGCCGAGGTAGGCAGACAACTCGACGCGGCAACTAACTAGCTGCGAGACGCGGAGTCCAGACGGTACCGGGAGGCCTCCCACGGGTACCTAGCATTGCATAAAGCACTCGCTCGCTCAAGGGAAGGCCCTACTGGTTCTTCCGAAAATTACCGGCCCATTCCCCATCTCCTACACACTCACACTCGCACACAACGCAATAATTCAGAGACGCAACAGCAGCGGTCGGACCGGACACGGACACTACCACTACATTGCGTTCCCATGCATTCCCTATATATAATGTGATGCGTGCATATGAATAGTAGAGTGGCCGGTCTTGGCGGGGCGTGGTGGGGCGTGGTGGGGTGGGGCGGGGCAGGGCGTGGCGCTGTCGGTGGGCGGGCGGTCAGGTGACGCACAGCCGCACAGCGCCCAGCCAGGACGACAGTGTTTCTGCGCATGTATATGCAACAGGTGTCGTCCCTGTCGCGCGTCCCTCTCACTCATCCACCGCGCGCCAAAAGTCAAAAAAAATAAAATAAAAAGAAGAAAGAAAGATAAGGAAAAGGAATGCCGCGCCGTGTCACATGTCGACAGAGGAGGGTATGTACAAGATAATAATACCCTGTGCCGAAAACAATCGAAACATTTACGTGGCTACAGATTGTTTACAGGGAATGTAATGGTCTCGGCGCTGAGACGCTCGGACCCCGCCGAGTTCCCTGAGCCGGAAGGTTAACACGGACGGCCGCCCGCTCACACACCTATGGTGTCTCGGAAGGTGACCCTCCTGGCGGGAGCCACGGGCGGCGGGCCCAGCAGGTAGTCGTCATCATCGTCGTCGTCGTCAACGTGCAGGCCGTCGTCGTGCGTGCCCAGGTTCTCCCGCGGCAGCGACGACACGAGGATGCCGCGGATGCGGTCCAGGGTGGAGTGCGGGATGTGGCGCGGCGGCGGCGTCGGCCCCGAGGGGGCGTGGGCCTGCGGCGGCCCGGACCCCCCCGGGGGCGGCGAGGGCGCCGCGAGGGGAGAGTCGAGCGGGTCCGGCCCGAGCCCCATGGCGTCAGCAGCACATGGCACAGCACCAGCACCACGACACACGCTCACACACAGTCACACACAGTCACACACACTCCGGCCCGAGCCCCATGGCGTCAGCAGCACATGGCACAGCACCAGCACCACGACACACGCTCACACACAGTCACACACAGTCACACACACTCAAACACACAGTCGGCGCCGACGGGGAGGTCGCGGCACGGCGTTGGCTCGCGCGGCGCTTCGGACCTGGCGGCGCGCGGGACTGAGCTGCTCCGCTGCCGAGCTCCGCGGCGGCGCGCGGCGGGACGGGTCCGAGCGAGCTGCCGTCAGGCTGCCCCGTCCCCACTCCCGCCGCGCGGCGCGACTGTACAGCACTCACACTACTTACTCAACCGACTCGCTAAACACTCGTGTGACGTGTAGCCTCCGCATGCGACGCCCGCCAAAATGTCGTCGAATTTCGATATATTTTTGACCGGAAGTGTAAGTTGATTCGCGCGCGCGCTTCAGGCTCTGCCGACGCCCGCGCGCTCGTTCCTACGCACCGCGCGCTGTGATCGGCACCACGCGTGTACTTCCGGATTCCTCTACAACGCGCTGCCTGCAGGGTTCGGCCGAAGGAGGGTACGGCGGTGCACAGTAGCTTTTGTGCCACAAATTGCCTATATCTGTCAGGCGGCTCACTTCACTAGAGACGGCAGGGGAAAACCAGCGCGTCTGGCGATCGACGTGCGAACGCGCTAGGCAACGCCAGACAGGAGGATACTTGCCTGGCCCAGTAAGATATTTCGATCCTAGATAAAACTGCAAGCGAAAAATGACGCCATTTGCGGCCAAGTCCGGCTGCTGGGCTTAGCCCTTTCTCCCCCAATACATATGTCGGTTGCGTGTGCGTCATCCTGGCGGAGGCATGTCACGAGTCGACCGAAACAACAACTCCCTCCTCACATTTTTCCCACGAAAAGTACAAACTACTAATCCACTAGCGCTTCCCACCCGCACCACAGACAGATACACAGACAGACAGACGAACAGACACACAGACACGGGCGCATGCGGTCACCGCAGCTTTGGGCCGACCGGCCGCCTCGGCAGCCATCCATCTATGTAGCTGCGCCGCTCGGCCGGGAGCAGCGCGGCTAATACGCTCCGTGACACTTCAGCGCGGCCAGCGCCGGGGCGGAGCGGGGCGGGGCGTGGGTGGACGTTTGGCACGTTCGGCCCCCGATCGCATCGCCGCCGCGCCGACCTGCTGCCGGTGGCCGCGACACACACCACGCCCAGGAAGTCACGTGGACGAGGGGCAGCAAAGGATGTGCGCACTGGGATCCTCTATCCTGACCCAAGAGAGGTGATGGAGAAGGGAAGGGGGGGAAACATGCGGTGGGAATCCCAATCCAAAGGGGTTTCAATTCAATCCGTAATCCTCTAATAGAGGACCGCCGCCGGCCCAACGGCACGCAGTCGCGAGTCTATGGCCTTCGGGTCGCGGCCGGCGCCGGCAGTGGCGCAGGGGGAAGCACCTGTGCGCCGGCGCGACCCACCATGCAAGGCTAAAGGCACACTTTGCTGGAGGGCGAGGGAGACAGGATACTGTGAGGACTTTAGAAATAAAATATATTTACCGACTAATACAAAACAAGAAGGTAGGTAGGGTCGGGGTCAAAAGGACAAGCTGTGGGAGGGCAGGGGGACAAGACAAGACACCCTGGGGGAGAGCGGGGATGGCAGGACACCCTGCGGGAGGGACAGGGGGCAGGACACGCTGTGGGAGGGCGAGGAGACCGCACACCCTGCGGGAGGGCGGGGGAGGCAGGACACCCTGCGGGAGGGCGGGGGAGGCAGGACACCCTGCAGGAGGGCGGGGAGACCGGACACCCTGTGGGAGGGCTGAGGAGACAAGGCACTACGTACCCCGCGGTGTGCGTGACACAAGCCGATGACCCAGAAACACGCGCCCGGGCCATGTATGCCATCGCCATTGTAAGGGCGGGTGCGGAGGGGGAGGGGCGCACCGGACGAGACCCGCCGACGGACCGGAAGTGGCGGCGGCGTCACCGGAACCAACCCCTCGGCGGCCGGACGAGCTAAGCTTCCCCCACGTCCAAGCGCAAACAGATTGTCCTTCCTCGCCAAACTGGCGGCAAAGGGCAAATAACAGAGAACACACTGTGAGAGTTTCTTTCCAAAAATTGTGACGGAGAGTTTCTGTTCCAAACATTTCTGCTCGCGAGGACAAAACATTCCAGTTTTTTGCTTCTTGTGCGGGGGGAGTTTGAGAGCCTCCCCCCGTGCTGCACACACAAATGCTGTGCCCGGCCGCAGCAGCACCATTCCCATTAAATATTTACGTCCAGAGTACGTAGTATACATACGCCCAGGTCGTTCTAGGTCCGCCCCCGCCCCAGCCCGCGCGGGCCACCCCCGCTCATCAGTTATGCACGGCGGGATCAATATTACACCTCGCAACCTCATTGTCGCCGCCCCCGGCCGCCCCCGCCGACAGGTGATGGGCGCTGCGCCGCCGCCACCGCGCTACACTCCGGTCCTACACACTTTCGTACAGCACGTGGTATGACCGAACAACAAAACGCGGTCGAGTTTGAAAGCACGTGCCTCGCCTCGCGGATTTGTGTCGCGAGCGCAGAGTGTGACGGAACACTACTGCGACAGTCAGAGACAGTGAAGAGCCCGACGACGGCGGGGCGCGGAGCGGATAAGGCGCGCGTCTGAGTATGGGTATCGGGGAGCGGCCTCGCGCGAGTATGCAGGCCGCCGGGCCTCCTGGAGGGGGCCGCCGTCCACAACGAGCGCGGCCCATACAGAGTGGTACAGCGTTACGCCCTTCAGGTGCGCGACGCGGCGTTAGACGGAACGGACCTAGAAAGAACAGCCGCAGTTTGCCGTTACGGAACTGCCCAGTTCGGTCAAAAGAAGCTCTCATAGCGCCTGACCGGTAGGCAACATATAGCCTGCAGTGCACCGGTGCACTGCAGGGTGGCCTACCCTCAAGTTCGCAGGCGCCGAGCTGATCCAGCAGTGAGTATGGCGAATGTATCTGAGAAAAGCGGACGTACTTTTATACACAATCGCTTTCGCATTTCATAATGTGCGCGACACAGCGTTACGCAGACTAGACGTCATGTGCGCGACATGGTGACACCTCGCTCGCTCCACGGCCTCCAGAGCTAGTCGCCTGTCTACGATGCGGCAGATAGCTCCAGCTCCACGCCATGCTCCTTGTTCGATGCTCAAGAGCGCGGACGTCGTGTGAGTCAGGGCCTGGAGAAGTACGGTCTGAACAGAAAGAGGGAGGCTTCTGTCTCGAAATGCACGGCCTGGAGAGGCTCCAGGACCGCGACGAGGAAGCTGTGCCCATCCGATCAGCTGCGCGGCGCGTGTCGGCAAGGCCGTGCCGCCGATGAACTGCCTTCTTTCGTGTTGTGTTGTTGTTTTTTTTTCGCGCTGCTAGAATGGAGCCTGCCGCAGGCGCCCCGAGTCCATTTATTTGGCTTGGAGGTCAAACCGAGACGATGGTAGTAGTAGTGGTGGTGGTACTAGTGCGTGACGGGGATAGTCACACGACAGTCACACTGCAGCTAACGCGTGACAGGGACTGAGGCGGGCCGCGACAGCAATGACTCGTGTAATGCTAGGCTCGCGGGGAGCAGCGGGCCGGGTCCGGTGGGCGGCCTGCAAGACGGCCGGGTGAGTGACAAGGAGAGACAATGACGAGGGGGGCGGGGCGGGGCGAGGAGCGTCGTCACCACGAGGAGTCTGGGGGCGGCCACTATACGGCGCGCAGTATAAAGTATGGCTCAGGACAAACGACGGCACAGTTAACAATCACTGTCATTTTCGGCGAGTCGGAAAACGTGCATTTAGTAGAACCCATACTAGAGACGCGCCGGTGACGTGCACAAGAGCGAACTGTCACAAGCGCGACCCGTCGTAAGCGCGAATGCCACAAGCGCGACCCGGCGCAAGCGCGAACGCCGCAAG
>NW_026267224.1:0-15180 GCF_000697945.3 Frankliniella occidentalis
CCATATTATTATGATTCAGCCATTTGTCTGTTCTTAAATTTTAATTGTTTCTAACTATCATTGTGGGATTCGATGATTCTTATTTTATGTTTTTACGTTGGAGTTGCCTCCACTTTGATTTTTAAGTCAAGACCATAGCTGACCTTATCCTTTGTTTCAGTTTTAATTGTATGTTTTTCCGTACTCAGTCCAAGCACTGCCTAGCAGTGAACTTGTCTACTTGGATCGTATCATTATTTTCAGAAATACATTTGTTCCTAGTTTTATGTTTTGACCTACCTAGTCCAGGCATAGCTGCTATAGCAGTGAACTGTATCTTGTACTACAGTGTTTTTTTATTTTGATAATTTTCAGAAATAAATTTGTTTCTACAATACATAATTTCCTGCCTTTGTCCCATGCCTTCCTGTCAATTGAGTATGCAACGTTGGGGAAGGAGCAGAAATTGTTAAGAACTATGAACTTATCTTTATAATTTATTTCTATTGAGATCACAATCAAAATGCACAATAGCCACCGTATACGATAATGAAAACTTTCAGTTCCTCCTACTTGGCAATTATCTGTTGTGATTAAATGGGGCAGAAGGTTTTTTTCAAAACACAATAAGTTGGAGAAAGGTATGAACAGTTCAAAAACTTGGTAGTTAACATAGTTGTACGAAAGTGTACAACCCTTCTTGCAGGCAGTAGAGAAAGTTCAGGGGCAATTATCTTGTTGAGAAGTAGCTCCAGATTGAGGTTTTTATAATTTTACACATTCTTCAAACTAAAAGAATTAAAGATAAATACTGAAAATATCCTCTTCATTGTAATAGAAGAGGTTGCTGAAAAAACCCTCCAGCTGGGCATGGTACCGGGGGGTGGGCCAAATTAGCAGATGCTGTGCAGTGAAAGTCTAGAATTTCTGGTTTCCCAACATGCCCTTATGAGACACAAATTTTTCGGAAATTTAACTGTTAAGCAAGATTGGAAAGCGTGTAATATCTTTGAAAGCATTTACCTTCCACCCTTTTGTTTAGAAAGTTTGACATAAGGTAAATGAAAGGTAGATGAGTACTTGTACTAAACCACTTTTATTAACAGAGCAAAACTCAAACCATTTTACACAAAAGATTGGACCTGGTTGGCTAAACTACAACACAGAACCGAGAGTAATCCTCCATTGACATTCTCAAAATAAGGAAGGTTTACATAATAAATTTACTGAACAGAGATATGAAATGCCTGATACAATTTGTGCTGTTGTGCTCAATTATTCTTTTGAAAATCTTTCAAAAAGAGTGACAAGACGTGTTGCTCGGACTGATACCGGAAGGTGGGGGGAGGGTGGAGCGTGTCGAGCGCATCTGTAGATGCGCTCGTAGCGACTGATAAGCAGCCCTTGCAACATTGACATCTCACAAGTTCAGAGCAACCACTGACACAAAACCACGACTTGAATTATTTCTAAGCTACATTAATTCCAAGGAATGACATGCCACATGAGTGCATTACAAAAAGATGATAACAAGCAAACTAAGCAGCAACATCTATTTTACTACATGACTTCTGCCTCCATGCACACAATGAGGTGAGCAAATGAAAAATGTGACAATTGGTACAGAAAATTATTTCCATTGGCAATACGAAATATTCAGAACTTCAGAAGCATGATTAAACAATTTCTTTTTGAGCAGCAGCAATATTTTGGCATGAGGTGAGACCTGAGAAGGTATTTTACCAGGACATCTCAGCAATGAGGGCCACCTCCATAACAGTGAAAGTTCAAGAAATATTTGAACAGATTTGAGAGAAACATCTTCAAGTCTGACAGAGAGAGAGATAGAGAGTGAACAGGTTGCAATTACAGAGTTGCAAAGTAAACTAATAAAAGAAATGCCATTGTTACAAATTTTCAGTTACAGACCTCATTTAACTGAAAAACAACTGGGTAATGTATGCTGAACATGCATTAACAATTTTTAAGAAAAAGTTAACATTCCTAAATTAGCAGATATTAATGGATTGGATTTTGATCCTCTCCCAGTAGAATTGCAAGGACTGACAGGTCTTGGGGACAGATTGGTAACAGCAAGCATCCCATTCATGCAAAAAGGAGAATTGGGATATCAAAAACAATTTGGTCTCAAAGGCAATTGAGTTACCATTCCAATTGACATAGTCAAAACAGTAACCTGTCTTCCAAGAATGCAACTAATGCGAAGGATGAAAAACAAAAATCCATATGCTTTGGAAAATGCCCAGACCAGAAAGAGTCTTCAAAGCAGCGACATACTTGGTAAATACAAATTTATATCAAAATCACAAGATAACTTTAAATCAAACGTGGTTACAGGAATTTTATCAACAACATGATTTACATGAACAATAAAATTCTGTGGAAGAAGATAATACTGATGAACCAATGGATTGTGAACCAACAGATGAAACTGAAGCATTCGAAGAACAAGAAACACTGCAAGCTGGAGGTTTTATAGTTGATTCTGGAATTCGCATTGCACCAGGAGAAGGATCTATTCCACTGTCGCTTCTGTTGGATGAGAGCAATGATGTATTATCCTTCCCAACTGTATACGGAGGACAACGAAGAAAATGCAAGTTGAAGTATAATCCAGTAGATGTTGCAAAGGCTGAGGCACGTCACCATGACAGTCGAGTTGCAACAAATATTCCGAAACTCGTGATGAAATTTCTGCAAAGCCCGTATCCGTAACCTGAAAAGTAGAATCAGTATTAATTTGAGAAAAAAGGTAAAACCTGATAAGGTCACTGTTTCACAAATACTAAATGAAAATAACCTCTTTACCATAGTTGAACAGAATGACGGCTACAAAATAGTAGCTGTCGACAGATCGTCTCCTGCATTCTGGCACGGAAAACAAAAGAAAGTCATGGCAATGCATAGACCATTTGGCTCCAGTTCCATATTTATGACTTTCTTTATGAGCTGAAATGAGATGGAATTCACTTTTAGTTTGTTTGAGTAAAACTGTAAACAATGAAATAATCACTGAAGAACAAGCACAAAATATATTACCCCCAAAAAAAGATGAAACATTGTGTGATCTGATAAACCTTCAATATTACAAAAGCACTCACACATGTAAGAAGAACGTGAAAAGGAATGGATATGCAGATTCAATTATCCTTTGGCGCCATGCGACACACAAAAATCCTGAAGCCTCTGCTTCCACAAGACATGCCTGAAGAACAGAAAAAAAAGGCAAGAAAATTACTGACTCAAATAATAAATGATACTGAGCAGATAGTTAGAACTCTGGAATCCTCTTTACCAGTTGGAGAATGGAACCATTATTAGAAGACATGTTCAACAATCATACAGCTTGAACAGGAAAGTAGGAAGTACTGCACACACTTTGGAACCATCTTCGCCCACACGCACACAACATCAGCCATCTTGAGGTAGAAGCCACATGTTTCATTCTTGAGTGAAGATCATTACTGGACATCCGAAGGAGCGCAAAGGGTACACCTGAGGTATTGATATTTCTCAGGCGGTCAGGTCACTGGCTGACTGCAGAGCATGATGACACACTTGATGATGATGAACACTTCCTGAAAACAAGATAAAATATTTAAAAATCTGCAAATAATATGCTTCTTTACATAAGATGCCATTTTATGCAGTTGTCAACAAGAAGGAATTGTAAAGTACTGGAAACAGCGCTTTTTCAAAGCTTCTTCGCTGAGGCCTTCGGTTTTGAACGCAGTTGGTATTGGATTGAAATTAAGTCTTGGTCCTAAGGGCTTCCTACCTTCTTATTGCTTTTCTCTTAGAAGCCCAGGATTTCTTGCATTGCCAGATTTTCTCCAGTAGCACTGCGTTCCTGTTGTTGTTACAGCTGTAATTTAAAGAAAGAAAAATAAGTTAATCAACAAGACAATTATTTTTAAAAATAAATATGTTTTTGTTACAGGCACAAGGTCCCAAGGAATTTCGTGATACAGGGAGTGGTGGAACATTGCCATTTTTGTCATATGAAATGATGATGACAGATCCCACTTAGACTGAAGCAGACTTCAAGTACTACACAGGAATATCAAGTAAATCATTTGAAGTGCTTTTCAAGTTTTTGGGAGGAAATAAGGTGTACTGTAAACTGAAGTACTACACTGATAGAGCAACTCCAAATCGAGAATGTGAGAGTACACATTCTCCTAAGGGCCTTTTACTTCTCACATTAGTAAGACTGAGACGTGGGTATCCAGAAAGAGACATGGGAAAATTTTTTAAACTTTCTGCTCCTTCTATCAGTAATATTGTGAAGACATGGGTGAGATTTATGTCCATAAAATTTAAATCTTTGAAGGCTGCTATGTTTGTTTCAGTAGAGGTACAGGAGAAAAATAAGCCTGCCTGTTTTAAAACCATTTCCTAATTTGAGGTGTATTGTTGATGCAACTGAAATCAAAATTCAGAAGCCAAAAAATTTTGAGCAGCAAAGCAACACCTATTCATCGTACAAAGGAACTAATACAGCAAAATTCTTGGTAGCATGCTCTGCTTATGGTGGTCTATCATTCATAAGTGAAGGCTATGAGGGGAACATATCAGATAGGAAATTATTCCTTCAGTCTGAGATTTTAGATCATATCAATGCGGGTGAAGCTGTCATGGTAGATAGAGGGTTTGATATAGAAGCTGATTTGAATAAACGTGGCATTGATCTAATTATACCTCCATTCCTTGGTGATCGACAAGCATTCACTGAGAGAGAAATGTTTATCGGAAAAGCAGTGGCAACATCAAGAATTCATATTGAAACACTGATAGGACGTACAAAACATTTCAGACTTGTGACATATGTTTATCCAAATTCAATGCTTGATTTGCTCTCTGATGTAATGCATGTCTGCTCAGTCCTGTGTAATTTTAATGAACCATTTGTAAGATGGGAAGAAGAAGAAGTTGCTGATGTTGATCTTTGAGAGTATTTTTTGTCTTGGAATGAACCTCTGTTCGGTAAAAAATAAAGAGAAAGTATATCTAAACATATATTGACTTCTCATTAACATACCTTCATATCCTTTTGTGAAAACATGTTCCCAGAGGCGTAAAAGCACAGCAGCTATGTGTCCGCACCTCTTCAGCGCTTGAGCTTTGCACAAACAATCAGCTGTGCATATAGGGCCATCACTCACATTAAGAGTGATAATAACACCATAAATGTTGTCTTCCATAGAGGCCTGCACCTGTGCTCTGATGAAGTACTGTCCATCTTTCTTGGTGTCAAGCATGGTCAACAATCTACCACTATACAGGAACTGTTCTCCTTTTTTTTAGACACTTCTTTATAGCCCTCCTGCACAGATCTTGGAATGTCATCTCATGACATTTTGCATCACCATCATCTTCATCATCATAATCATCATCAGAGGTGTCACAATGTAGTGGTACTTCTGCTGGAGCTTCAGCTTTCACAACCCCTTTCTTATAATTGTACTCCATTTCTGGGATGTTCTCAAAATAATCTAAAATGTCTAAGTAATGGAACCCTTCAGGAATGTGCACACTGGGAAATGGGTGCCAATGTTTACCACCAACAGGAACCATTGGTAGGTTACTTTGCACATAGTGTTGTTCCTGTTAAAAAAAAATGTAAGATTTATTATAAAAAATAATGTATCTTGTATATTACAATGGGAGGCGGAGTAAATTGCCTCGAGATTCAACAACTTACCATCAATCGGGCCCTTTTCTTTTGGTGCCATTGTCCTGCTACAAAGCCAGGATTTATTTTTTCCCCCTTGCCCCTGGCTACATGAGTCAAAATTCTGAAAATAAAAAATAAACAAGTTGTTATTATAGGGTAAATATTAGAAGAATACAATAGCAAATTTGCCAGTGTGTTTCACATTAAGTACCTGTCACCTATTTCCTTTTTGTTCCCCTTAGTTGGAAGCCCATACATTTTTAAAAGCCTCTCAAGTTCTGCCAAACAATGAGAATTGAGCCTCAACATCATCTCTTCCCAGAACTGGATCTCTAATGTCAATATCAACTTCTGGATGGTTGCATGTCCCTTGTACTGTTTCTAGATCTTGATGGAACTGCAGGGAAGAAAATTAAATTAATGTACTTAGAAGAAACTTAGAAATAAATTCACATGAAAGAGAGGAGATATTTACACTAATATTTCTTTTCTCCTTTAAGGAAGGTGGTGGGAATACTGTTTTTTTCACAGCAGCGCGTTGATGCCGTTGTTGGGCAGTGGTTTTCTCTGGTACAGCCCCTGCCTTGACAGGTCGAATAATTATTTTTTTCCTAGCACGACCTGTATTAGGAACATATTGAGTGGAATCTTCTGAATCTGAAGACTCATCAGAACTTGACATGACTTCGGTGTTTTCTGTGCCCAAAGAATTAGACAGGCTGTCTGGTCTCATGCTCAAATTGGGTACCTCATCCACATTCGTTGGCAGTAAAGTGACATCTGCATCCAAGGGAAGGTTTCCATCTGGGCCTTCAGTGAGTGTGAACCACAACAAATAGGCGCCATTTGAGATGACTCTCTTTGCAAAAGTGATGCTGACTTTTGAGTCATCAAAGTTAAACCATCTGTCAGGCAGAATATTAGATAAGAATTACATTTTGAAGCAGGTGGATGACATTGCAGGAAGCAGAACATTTCACACTTACCTATTATCTCGTTTGCAAATAGAGGTGTAGTGACCACCCGCCAACCCTCCACGATGACATGTCACAGCAACTAGTTCATAGTTTGTGTTGGTCTGCAGGCTATCCACAACATACTCCTTCATGTCAAGGCTATGCTCATAATCAACAATGCAGCTGTTTATATCTGACTCACCCTGGTCATAAGTAAACCTAGGAGCAGAATTAAAAATAAATAACTGTAAATAGTATATGCCAGGAAGTAGTTTAAAAGAAATTAAAATTACCTTGCTAATTAAATAATTAAAACAGGTGGGAGTCGTCCCAATTTTAAGCGTGACTTCTGATTAGATGTAGAGCACTTTGCGCATTTGGCATCACGAAAAATTTCCTCTGAACTCCAGATCTTCAGACATTCCTGGAAAAGTATGGCTTGGTGAATATAAATGCAATATTAAGATTCAATGAAATGAGGGATAGATAAATTTACATTTACCTGAAGAGAGCATTGTTCCTTCTTTTGGGGCAAGTTCAAAGTAATGTAGAAGGACACTGGATCACAATGATCTGATGATTCACTACAGTTCAAACACACAGTGTTACGAACAGACAAAGATCCAAATAGAGAAGCTACACGTGACCTTTCTCTTGATGCCCAAGCTTGTATAATGGTCCTGTGCAGTGTGGTATTCCTCACAAATATGGGGATGTGTATGGGCACCTAAAAAAAAAAGAACATCTTTCAGGCAATGTTCAACATAATAATACACACAGTGTAACAAAAATGAAACATGTACATACCAGAGTTTCTTCATGAACTGCGCTCAAAAGATATTGAAGGGAAACACGGCAATCCTCCTGCTCATTAAGGCGATATCCCTCCCAATTTTCCTTGAGAATAGCCTTGGATAGTAAGAAAAAGGCTAACATCATTAACTGATCTGATTAATTAAAATGGTATAGAATTTGTAAATCTCTTATAAACTAACCAGGAAAGAATCACAGGAGTAATGCGGATCCCTATAGCATACAACAATGCCAATAAAAAAGGATTCCAGGGCATTTAATATTGTTAAGTCGTGATCGGTGGACCAAATAGCTTGACATAGACTCTGTCTAAATGAAACAACTGAGATCAAATATTGTAACACTGCTGTTATGTAGCATATATTTCCTTCGTTTATGATCCCAGGTGGTTTGGATAGTTGACCTTTACCGACCTGAAAAATAAAAATACGACTTCATTAAGACTTTATCTACAAGGGCCTAAAACGCTGTCAATATTATCTAGTCAGTATAAATCCGTAAAGTAAAAGATCTCCATTTCTTCATAACACTCACACAACAACTGAAAACAGACAATAACTCTATCAGTAACCGATTATTTTACAGAAAACCACACTTTTCTTTGGCTGCTCACCTGAAAACCTTGTTACAAGTGATAAAATGAGTTAAATTGTAATCTTCAGTTGGTTAGAGGCCGACGCACCGGCTCTTGCGCGAATCTGAAGCATGCTAACACCGTCCGAACTGATATTTTCGTATATTAATCACTGAAATGTCTATCCTACAGCTCCGATAGTCCTTCAAACGTGTTCTCCTCGCTTCCCCGATTAAAATGATACCAAGCTCGACTCAAACTGACGCAGAATAACGTTGTTTAGGCTGATGTCCTCGGCTCGAGTTGCGCTCGCCCGGCCCTCCGAAGTACTACCATTAGCATTTATACCCAGACCAGACTTTAAGCTCCTCTCTGGCTACCATAAGAAAGCGGGGAAACCAGGTGTGACCTTAGGCTGGTCTCACTATACTGTAGAAATACTCATGAAAAAATAATACTTCGTTTTCCCAACACGCCTTTATGATGTTCAATTTTTCCAGAAATCAGACAGTTCAGCAAGAATATCTTTGAAAGCACTTACCTCCACCCATTTGTTTAGAAATTCCACATAAGGTAAATAAATGAGAGGTAGTTGTTTACTAGTACAAGTAAAGGGCCACTTTATTAGCAAAGCACTGCTGAAAACCATTGTACATAAAAGATTGCACCTTGTTGGCTAAAGGACAACACAGAACCGAGCATAATATACATTTGTACTGAGGGTTTGTTAATTGCAGAGAAGGCTAACATTGCACGCGACAAATTCATGAGCTCCCTCAAAATTAATACAACTATCAACTTTCTGTCAAAATACTCATGAATCAGAACATAAAGTCAATGATAACAATAACTTCCTGGCAAAACAATCCAGCACACTCCCAGAGACAGACACACAGTGGAGCTACTCACAAAAACGAACGGATCAAGAATCAGACTGTCAGAATTGACTGACATCCGTACATTTCTATTCTATTGTGCTACTTAGCTGCTACTATAAGCAGGTAACTGTTGCAGAAACAATATCCAATGACAGGACACTCAATATGACACCCTTAATATTATTTGTATAGACAAAATACTGTCTTCAAAATGCATGCTGAGTTTATAGAACAATTACAATAGGCAGGGATTACATTCAACAAATAACATTTCATGTCCATCACATTTTTCTTGACTATCTCCTTGAAACACCTGAATCCACCAACCCATCCTGTTGAATAAAAAATGAAAAATAAACAGGGACTAAGAAGATAACTACTAGGCCAGACACTACATCCATACAATAGATTAGAAATGACTTTTTTCTTAGTTGACATGAAGAGTCCACAATGGTCCCAGTAAAACCACACTTGGCTCTTAGGATACTTTGATTAGAGGTTTTAACTTCCCTTCCCTTAACACATAATCCAAAAACATTGAAATATATAACACAGAACTAAACAGTACAAGTAGTCATTACTGTTTTGATACACACACATTCTGATTTGATTCCAGTTAACAAAGTGTCGTTGAGCAAAACATCTTCCTGATAATTACTTGGGTTCCTCAGAAGATTGACATCTTGTACAGTCTGCACTCTTGACTGATCCCTGTGTTGCTTACAAATACGACAGTAATACCTTGCAGAAAAAGACTCCACAAAACCAGTCATACCATTCACACCCTTATTGTCACCAAGAATAAGACCAACTGCAAAAATTATCTGATGTGTTTCATTATCAACTTTGATTTCAATACCATCTCTCTCTGAATCTTTTAGAACATCTATGACAATTTGAAAAGTTTCCTGATTCCTGCACCTTTGACTATGAGTCAAGAAAACAGCAGCAACAAATAAATTTTCCAAACGAGACAACAAGTACTGTGGTATAGACAGGATAAAGTAGTACAATAGCCCAAGACTGTGCGTGCCTGAATGAGACCCTTTCTGATTGTTGGGTTCTGCATCATCAAAATAGAGAACAAGTGGCCGAACAAGACGGCCTTGGAAGTAAGTCTCTACAACATTTTTCCATAATTCACCCTGAATAAAATTAGAAAATGTATCAGACCTGTTCAGCTCATTAATATTGTCCAGTGTGGATTGAAACACTCCAGGGAGCTGTAGAAATTTTTTCAGTATTTTTTTCATGCAGTTATACTGACCAGTTAACTCCACAAGAACTCTTTGCTCAATGCCGTTAACTTTTTTCATTATCCAATCTCTTCCGATAAAGTATGATTGAAGAGTGAAGTAAGCATCATACTCTTTAAGTGCTGCAACTCTCTGACTTTCAGTTTCTAGTCCTTCTAGTGAGTTTCTTAAAGAATTAAACATTTCCCCCAGATCAAGTAAATCTTGTTGAGGACCATTGAAGTTTCTTAACATTCCAATGACTTTTGATTCAAGTAAGTCTAAAAAACCACTACCAGAAAAGTCAGAGCACATTTCTAAAATACTTTGAATTCTAAATCTGTTAAGAGATGGTACTGAATACAATTTTGCAGACAAGGAAAGACTGGATGTGTACAAAGCAAGCTTAAAATCAAGAACAGAAATTTCATCTTGAGCAAGTTCATTTAATTGTACATCTAAAATTTCATTGTTGTCATGATCAGTTTCAATCTCTATATCATAATTAATAACATTTATGTTTGCACCCTCTACACTATCAATAACTTCTCTTTCATTTGCAGAATGCTGCTTAACCAGATGCTTTCTTAAAAGGCTCACTGTCCCATACACCTTATTCGGGCAGAAACAGCATTTGTATGAAGACAAACAACCAAGAGGGTGAATCATTCTGATATGGCTACAAAGGCCCAAGATAGTTGGTGACTCAGTATTACAAATTGAACAAGTAAAAGCCATTATTAAATTATGGTGATTAACATTCAAAGCTAGTGAAAGTAATCAAAATTAATGTAAGCCTAGTAGACAAGTCTAAAAATTTCAAGCTAATAAAACTCACTACATTTCATCTAAGACTTGTAAACAAATCTCGGGTCAGTTCTAAATTAATTAGATTTTCAATTTAACCTAATTTTAAGAATTTAGATATAAAAAATGTAATTCTAACTCAAATGAATGAAGGGTTTCATAAACCTTAAAACTATCCCTTACAGTGCATCATGCTCTTCAAGGTGCTGATGACAGAAGTTACCCGTGGATGGTTCTCATCTTTGCGGATGCGTATCTTGAAGAAGCACTGCTGGATGAACAACCAGACTTCATATGATGCTGAGGGGTATCCGATATCCAATGCAAAGAACGCCTTCAGGCAAGTGTCCACTGCAGCCAAGCCTGTCTTAAAATAGTAACGGGTATCTTCTATCTGGACATACCATCCACTCATTTCCGATAATGATGGACCAACAGCAATAAGTATGGGTTGGAACTTCAAATTTTGTTGCTTCAAAGAGCAATAGTTTCGCACTTCCCGTGAAATGTCACCAGGCACCTACGAGAAAACAGGGAAAAAAGTTCGATTTTCATGCAACAAATAATACTAAAAATGTATATAAAATAATGTTCTAAGCATACCTTGACATGCAAAATAAAAGATTTCCGAACAAGTGGAATAGGCAGAATGTTCTTTTGAGAATTACCTCTTCCCATTTTGCCACAAAGATTGGGAAGTAAAGCTAGCACCAAGGCATCTTACGCATCTGTAAATAATAAACAATATGCCAATAAAGAAGAATTAAGAAAAAATATAATTAAATAAATACAAAAGTAAAACATACCTCCTTTAACCTTATTTACTGCACTTAGCAATTCAAGAGTGACAGAGTCATTTTTAGCAGTTTCCTCTTCAACCAAAGATATAATGGATGGGCAATAATTCTCCCATAATGCCAAGAGGCAGTTTTCCCTACCAGGGTAAAGTTCAGCAAAGACTTGGCAAAGCTGCAACAAGTTAAAATTTATAGGTTTTACCAACATGTAGAACATTTTGAAAGAATGGGAAGAACATTAAACTTACAAGCATGTATCCATTAGGTGCCTTTAAAATTGAGTATATCTCAAAATACTCTTCAACTTCAAGGTACCGAGGATCTGAGTCATTATCACCCTGTATTTCCTCAAAGAGTTGTTGGCGACGTAGGCGATGAGTTGCAGTCCAATGTTTGAGAATATCTGGCCAGGAGTCAGTGTTTAGATGTTTCAGAGCAAGGAGCGCTGTCAAAACATCTTCATCTTCCTTATCACAGGATCCTAAACAGATATAGTAAGACACTTGAGTGAGACATTGTTGCTGGAAACATGCCCTATACCTTCCAATAGAAGATTACAAACCTGCAAGCTTTGTGAGCTCATCCTTGTTCGAATGCGCACTGAAGTCAAATTTTACTGGAACACCGTCCATGCGTTTCTTTAGACTGTACCTGATGTTTTGTATCTTGATAGGAATCTTAGAGGTTGCATTCTTGCACGTTGAACTGGGTGCTACATAGTAGGAAGTCTATAAAGGAAAGCAAAAAAATTTAAATTTTATTTCCCCAAACTAAATTTACTATCAACAAACAACTTACGGTTTCCTCAAACTTAAAAACATGACAAATTTTTCCGGCTAGAAGTGCTTGTTCCTGATGGCTTGGTCTACAGACAGAAAAACAAAACCATTAGAGTAATAATCTTGAATTTAAAGACATTAGAGCAATAAAGGGAGCACACATACCTTGGATTCAATTGCAAAAGATACTGTACAGCTCTCTCCACTATGTGGCCCCGATCATACTCTGTCAATATACCAGTTGACTCGTACTTCGAAAGGATGTTCTCAGTTATAATATTTTCCTTGAATACATCACGCAAGTCCTATAACCAAAGCGAGGGTGAGACAGAAACCTCATGCAAATATGAATTAAAAAGGCTATCACAAACTTACTTGACTCTTCAAATTGAAGAGGGCTGTTGATCGAATAATATGCTTGATTGTAGGACTTTCATCATAACAATCCGTCTCTCACACGCTTTCTGCTAGGTGGTTGGTCAGGCGAAGTAATGGAAATATCCTTAGTTACAGAAGTAGTTTGTTTAGGCGATGTAATCAATGTATCCTGCAGAAGATTGCAGAAGAACTTTCCTGTTCCAGAATAATACATGAGAAGTATTTAACAAAACTAACACAAAAACAAAAGAATCAAAAGTACAATAGATGAGAATAATTTTGATTTACCTTCAAGGAAGATATGTTGCCATCATCGGAGGAAGTCTCCTCTGGCTGTGCACCAGGACTTCGGCTACCCAAGTCCACTTATTCAGACTGAAAAAAAATGCGAAACAAACTCCATTAGTGTAGTCTACTGCCAACATTATTTCTCTTGCTATACCAAACAGTAATCCCGTAATCCCAAAAAACAATCAATTGGTTAGTATACAAGACACAGCACAGCAGACTAGGGTTTAGAGAGAAGACGAGAAGGACTTGTGAGTGAACCTGAGCTCTAGCTCTAACCTGCTAAAGTTCGGATACGCATCTACTCAGACGGGCTCGAAGGCCAATCTGAGGGATCAACTCTTTCAAATGTTCCGGCCTAAGGGAAATGATTCTCAGGAACGTTGTCAACTTTTCACCTAAGAAAACGATTAGAATGTAAACTCTTTGAGAACACATGGTGCAAGAAATGAAGACGGACAGAGGCAACCTAAGACTCAAAACAAAAATATGACACATGAACTAAAACAGCAGGTCACACTTCAAAAGAATTATTTCCGGTTCTTGATGAAAATATGGACATTGAACTTGAAGAATTCAAAGAGCAGTTACATACTGCAATTGACCGGTTGCATGAGCTTGCAAAAGAAGACAGCATGGTTACTCACCACCGTTCACTGAACGTTTGTTGAAGCCATCCACTCCGGCTCAACCCACAGACACTTTTTAGCGACTGAAAGCAGCATCCATGTCCCGTGTACGTAGGAGGACCAATATTAAAGTTTGAGCAACTGCAATACAAAGAAGAAAAGCGGGTAAGACAAAAGGTGCTAAACAATTTTGAGCAGGAAGACCAAACAAGCATGAAAACAATGGAAAACCCAAACTCCCCAGAAAACGGGAAGAGAATATAATGCACCTGATCGTGATACCCATTCTGGCTTTAGGTGGTTTATGCAGAGAAGGTGAATGTTGATTCCATCTCTCTGCCTATTGCAAATATCTTGCGAAGTTGAAGTAAGTTTAATACTGTATCTAGATGAGAACTACTAGATGCCTGAAACAGAAGAAAATGGGTAAGGGAGAAAATATGAAACATGGAACAACGGCTTATAAGTTTGCATCATGGCAAAGAAGTGAATCCCAAGTTAGAATGTTTTGCTGCTAGAGTCCAAATGCTTTGCCACATAGTGTCACATATTCGGAGGAATAGGCTTAGTCAAAGACTCTTATTATATGACAAAGATTTTTAACTGTGTGGATGAATTATTTTCCATCAGTAAGGGCAAAAATAGCTGATCTATTTCATTGAAATCACAACACAGCTATGTCAACCCAATATGACTAGTATTCATGCCAGTTTCTAATGTTTAATCACACTATTTGAAGCACTCAGCCACTTAAGAGAAGTTGTTTTTTCTTTTATTACAAGATGTTTACATGTCGCCTTTTGGTACAGTACAAGAAGGCTACACCAATGTGGAATATTCTCCGAAATCCATACCTTTTCAACATGACGGTTCTCTTGTTTACAGAGTAAAGAAGAAGGGTAAACCAATTCTGACTAGCAGCAACCAAAACTGCGTTGAAGAGTTCTGGGCGAAAATTTGGTTGATAGAGAGAACTTAACCTGCACTTCGTGTATCGGTTATCGTCGACTTTAACACTGACAACATCTCACTCACTCACTGATTCATACAGATATTTATGCAGATATTAATTAAAGGAAATATGTACGTACCCCGAAGATGAATTATGTTTATATTTTGAAGCCAGGGTGACCAGGCAAGACTAATGCAATGCAGCGTTCGTTGATCGCAACGTCAACTCAACTGTCAACATGTATACTTTCGCGTTGAACAATCGGCAGGCCTCGCCAAGAGGCTACGACGAGCGCGTCGGAGACGGTATGAAAAATATCGAAGAGCAGAGACCCCGCACGTCCCAGAAAACGGAGAATGCACTGTTAATAATTATTTAAATACATTTATTGTGAACATGCCGCTGTGTTTCTTTGAA
>NW_026267224.1:16592-20024 GCF_000697945.3 Frankliniella occidentalis
GTATAATTGATGATGCCAGCCCATCCTCGGCAACATCATACTTAGTGATCATTTGACTAAGATAAAATTTAAAGAACTCCTGAAATAGGTAGTAATGAGTTATTGGGGAAAAAGTGCCCATTTCTTAAGTCATAAAGGTCTAGAAAATATTTACCACATTAAATTGGTGGGCTGGTACATCTTGAATTTTAACACAAAGTGGTGGCATCAAATTTTCTTGATGAGTGACCAACTGAAAAGTGACACTTTTATTTCAATACGAGGGGTCAGGTATATTAGAAAACAATTGAGCTGTTTCAAGATCTGTGAATTAACAAAACAAAAATGTAATTCCCTAATTTAAAAGTTGATTAAGGGGGCAGACCTGTGAAATACAAGGGTTTGGGGAAAAATTCATTTTAAAAAAACGAGGCGACTCAGAGGGTTCGTACTGCCAGTATTTATTAAGTAAAGATGGCCCTACAATTTGGCCACTGAGCGGTACCGACCGCTCCACAAACATGGCCAGCATGGCCTTGAACTGGAGCGCATGCAGGCCTTTGTGGTGTGCACGATTGTGCCTGAACCGTTGGGTCAGCAACATCGAAAAAAATTGCTAGATTCTCTTAAAACATGTATCTAAGATCTGATCCACTCCGAAATACTTGAAAAAAAATCCCAAAAAATGAGTACAAAAAATGGGTTAAAATTTGGGTACTTTTTCCCTGGTTTGGGTACCTTGCAATTGAGTTAAAAAAAATCGCCCTTGTCAGATCCTGACCACATAAGTGGACAACATTCAGGCCAAATATAAAGTCGATAGCTCCAAAACTACGGCCTGGAGGGTGCACACCGTTTGCAAAAAGTCATTCCGAGAAAAACGAGTTTAAAGTTTTCAGTACCTATGTATAGCAACGAACTATAAGCCAGGGCAACTTACTGAACTGGTCCTAAAAGATTCCGGGGCTCTAGAGGACTCCTTCCTCGTCGTGTGTCCTGTCCTGAGCGGCCAGGCGAGCCCTTGCGGTTCAGCCACCCGGCCACCCGCTGAACGTTTTGGGCTCTCCTGAGCGCAATTTTTCGAATTTCAACATCCGCTTTGCGGCATTAGAAAGAGGAAAGATCAAAGAATTTTTTGAGGCATTAAAAAAATATTGAATTTTTTGATGATTTTCACAGGTCTGCCCCCTTAAAATACAAAAGGTGTTCATACTTCAACAATGATTGACCTTTCCAATTCCTTAAAATTGCCTATGTTTTAACAGAGGCCAGCCCATTCTTGTCTAACTCATATGATGAAAGTAGGTCTTCTAAACAAAATTGGAAGAACTTCTGAAATAAATAATGATGATAGGATTAATAGACCATTCCACCGAATGGGGAAGAAGAAAGAAAAGAAACAAAAAGTAACGGAAACAGTTATTTAGATCATTTTCGTACACCTCTATGGCACACCAACAAGTCCACAATAACTAGCTATATGTACGCCAGACCACGTCTCGCGTAACAGGCTTCGCGATATCTCACGAAACACTGTTACGCTGCCACGCGCCTGTCGCACATATAGCTAGGCCTGCGGCGCTGACACCCGAGACGAGATAATGAGAGGGTATACGGGTACAGGCCCTTCCGGCCCCAAAATTTGACATACTCACAGCATTTGTCGGGGACTTATTACTCTAAAATTAGGGACATGAAACCTCTGTTGTTCGAAAACGGTTTTTATTCAAAGTTCTAATTTTGACAGATTGTTACGTAAAAATCAACGTTTAAGTGATACTAGGTGGGGGCCCTTAAGCCCAAAAGAAAGTGTGGTTCGACCCGTAATGTGTGGTTTAAATATTACTCCCTTTAGAATAGGGTGTTCCAGGCTATCTAAAACGGAAGTGAAAAAGAACAAACTCACTTGTTTCCGTCCGCCCAGTATGAGAAACTACCATGGTAGTTTGGTCCGATCCTAACCTCTCAAATATGGAGGGGAGCTCGAAACTCATCTGACAGTTTCTCATACCTGAAAGGCCGCGGGGGCACGTGATTAGCTCTACCAATCAGAGCCATTACGGAAACAGAAGGGTCAGTGAGTTTGTTCTTTTCCTACTTCCGCTTTAGATTGCCTAGAACACCCTATTCTGTGACATGAAGCCTTTATTACGATTTAATAGACCATTTTGTTTTTTTCACGTTGTTTTCGCCAAGAAATGGCCCATAGCGCCGAAACGGTACAAGACCGAGCAAAACGGACGAAATTTTCGTTTGTAGGGTTCTACTTTGACGAGTTACCCCTTAGGAACTCATAAAAAAAAATATTTTCAAAAAATTCCTTTGGCGACCTATGGTTTTTGAGAGCGACAGCGAGTTCGCGAGGCGACGCGCCTATCATTGACTGAGCTGTCCTTTGTCCGTTACGCACATTCTTCCAGTATGTCTGTCTTTTAGGATATCTGTTAGGATCTCTTTTAGGATAGGTGTTAGGATATCTATCTCTGGAATACCCGCCTTCTTTTAGTATAGACCTGTTACGATGTCTATCTTTTAAGATCTGTCTTCTGGGATGCCTCTTCTAGGATTGTCCTTGGGAATGTCTTTTAGGATGTCTGTCTCAATAGATCTGTTAGGAAATCTGTATTTTGGAATGCCTTTCTAGGATGTTCGTCTTTTAAAATGTCTCTTCTAGAATCCACGTTCTGGGATGTCTGTCTTTTAAGATCTGTTAGGATGTCCGTCTCTCAGGATGTCTGAATTTTGGGATGTCTATTTTTTAAGATATCTGTCTTTTAGGATGTCTGTATTTAGGATGTCTGTCTTTTAGGATGCTGTCTTTTAAGATGTCTGTCTTTCAGGATGTCTGCCTTTCAGGATGTCTGTCTTTTAGGATGTCTGTCGATTAGAATGTCTCTCTTTTAGTATGTCAATCTTCTAAGATGTTTTAAGATGTTTTAAGATGCTATAAAAGTGGCGAGGCAGGTTGATGCAGCTGCGCGCCGCTCAGCTCGTTGCTGTCTGGTTACACTCAAAATGGGGTATTCATTGTTACCATTCACAGACGAAACGATTTAAGCTGACCGACGATTGAGTTGCGATAAGTGTAGCAGGTAGACAGCTTATTCAGGATCCCTGCCCAAAGTTTAAACCATGAAGCGTTTTTTGTGTGTGTCAGGTTTCTCGTCACGGTGACACCTGCCAGGTGGCCGCGCAACGCCACAACATCACTGTGGAAACGGCAATAGTGCACCTCCGCCGCCCCGTCAGGGATGAGGGTCACTTAATATGCGTCTAACTAGAATCGCTGAACCGCTGAATAGCTCGTTACGAAAAGATTATGCACATTCACAAATTAACGCAACTACACGTTAAACCTATCACTAAAATGAACACGCCATAGCGAACGAGTGAGCGAGCGACGCGAATTCTATAACGAAAAAACTAAGCATCCATCTAAAACACCCCCTTTTC
>NW_026267224.1:20624-22586 GCF_000697945.3 Frankliniella occidentalis
GTGGGTCTCCCCGACCTCAAGCATGAAAAACAAGAACATACAATGAAAATTAGTTTCGCACAGGAAAAGCGCTTCGCTGACCAAGTTCTATCTCTACTAACCCCGTCGCAGGCATCATCCTCCCGCGGCAGGTCGGGGAGAGAGAGGGTGTACGGCCAGCTCGGCGCTCGCTGGTGTCGGGGGCCTCGCTGGCGGGGGCCTCGCTGGCGGGGGCCTCACTGGCGGGGACCTCGCAAGACTATGCTGGAACGAAGAAAATCTATCGTTACTTGGTGTCGCGCCGTCGCCAGTGCGAGAGAGAAAGCGCGCGCTGAGCAGCTAAAGCCTTCCCCATTCTCACCACCACCAACCCATTTGCAGAAATCCCGAGCACCCACCGAGGGGACGCCATGGGCGCGTGACAAAAAAAAAAATCGTAACGTTTAACGAGTAAATGGCCACAGGCTAAGTAGAATTGAGAAAATCTTAACCTCAAAATCAGTGCATGAGGAACAAACTGAGAGACGCGAACGAGTCACCGGCCTGCTTACACCAGTCCGCGGCCGCGGGCGGCACACGAGGCGGCAATAGCGAGCGCGCCGAGCTGACAGCTCGTCACGCAGGACACTCGACTGAACATTGAATTTACAGCGACGTGACAAGCACGGAGGACACCTTGTCCTCCGTGGGGGCAAGGGCGACGGGAGCTGCGGAGTTCAGACCAGCTTGTAGACGAGCAGGGGCAACGCGGCCTGAAGGGCGCTAAAAACCACACGCCGCCAGACCCCAGTCGGCGGGCCTGGTTGGCTTTTCTTAAATGAATATAACATTGGTTTTCACCACACTTACGTCGATGGATGCAGTCCTGGACGAGTCGCTCGCAGCACAGTCCACCGACTCCACGATGTCCTCGCCCTCGCCCACACGGCTCATCTTCCTCTGCTCCAGGAACCCGAGGATGGGCGCATAGACATACGCGGGGGGCAGATCGTCCCGGCCGTGCCCGCTCCTACCCCAGCGGCCCTGCACATTGCTGTCATACGGTGTTCTAATGCGCCTCCAGGCTTCTCTTGCCACATCACCTGCAGGCAAGACAGTTTGGTTAAATGGGCCACTTGGCATGTTGGAAAACCATGTCCACCTTAATTTGTCACCTACCTGACACTGTCTGAGGCAAATGAGCCCCGATTACCTCCCACGTCTGATTTTATGACGTACTCGCTCGCCTCGTAATCTCGGTCATAAAGGAACTGGTGCTGCTTTCTTCGCTTAGTCTTGCTTCGTTTGACTGATCCATTTTTGTGTTCTGTCTTGGCGAGGCTTAACAGCGTGGCGGTTACGGCGGTTCTTTTCCAAATACGCGCGAGGGGTTGGTACGTTTTGGTATGGGTACCGTCAAAGTGTCATATTCCGGACAAATTCGAGCGTTTTTCCTCAATATTTCTAAAACCGGTAGGGGTATGATAAATTCCAGCGGATTCTAGAAACTAGGCGCCAAGATACATGTTTTCCAGAGGAAATTTTCTTTGCGCCAGTTCACCTGCACGAGCCTCTGAAACCCCGTCCGGATTTAAACCCGAAGCCGGGGCAAATCCGGACAGTCCCTATTTTTGCTATTAAATGGCAGTAGAACAGGTCGATATGCCAATACTTCACTGCAGCTGCGTGCCAGTACACGCCAACTTAACCCGAAACTGCGGAACCAGAGTGATATTGAAATTTTCGAGGCAAAATTTGTCCATTTCAGAAGTTAAGCAACTTCTGCAAAAGTCAGTGGTATTTTAGTAGAAGGACATTGGTTTCGCAAATTACGCCATAAGAATGTGTACAACAATCTTTACCTCACAGGGCTTTGTCAAAATTGAAAATTTAGTGCATTTTTAACTAAGATTTGTAAGTGAGAGATCGAGTGAAATACCGTACAATCAATATTACGCGCAAAAGTCTGCAGGATATTAAAAATTTTCGACTCCAGCGTAGTGA
>NW_026267224.1:28036-28816 GCF_000697945.3 Frankliniella occidentalis
AGAGTGGCAGAGCTTAGCAAAACATAGTGGTCAGGTACCCGAGGCACGACCGAAAAATGGACAAAAAATTAACCGTCAAGAAATGCGTTATTAGACCTGGGGAACAACATATCAAAAGATGGCGGGACACTTTTCCGGAAAGTCTTGGCCACTTACGCCCTGGGCCGACTTTGGAGGGCGGGACATTTCTGTGGCAAATGGGAGGACTGTCGTAAGTTTTTTGGACTAAGTTTTCAGGAAACAGAGAAAACGTCTTCCGCATTACATCAAACTCAAAACAATTTAAAATATAAGCGTAGACCTTCTGAATACATAGGCAATTGTCTAAATTCTTTTACCTTCTAGTACTGACCTTCCACAAGCAAAATTGGGTTACGGCAAAAAGATTTTAGCTCTAATTTGGGGAAGAGTGGCGTATGTCCACTTATGACAAATGAAATTCTACTGGGTTTGTGGCAGCCAGACGTAAGTCCACTTGCGACAAATTTCCTATCAAGATGAAGACAAGGATACTGCAGGACAGTTAAATATATGCTAGGCGCACATTGTCTAGCTTTGGGACGGGCTTAGTGGATACTGGCAAGAGAAAAATATTTAATAGAATAACTATCATTTTTTTGAGCATAACGTCGTAAGTATACTTGTTCCACTAAAAATTTCAATTGAAAATATGGTAAAGTGGCGCAACTTGACTTACGACATCTGATACTGCAAAGTTTCTCAAGCCAAGTGGCGTAAGTGGACTTGCGCCCCTTTTGCTTTAAAATGAACCTCTAATTT
>NW_026267224.1:28866-31459 GCF_000697945.3 Frankliniella occidentalis
TTTTGCTTTAAAATGAACCTCTAATTTGGAGTTACGACATATTTCACCACTATCTACCTCCCAAACTATGCCTCTGACATGTTTTTTTATGAAAAGTAAATAGTAGAGCTAGACCGACTGAATACGAATACGTTAAAAAGTCACTTTGTGACATAAGTGGACTTACGACAGTCTTCCCATTTGCCACAGATTTTTATCCTTGCTGGAACAAAGTCCTATATTTTTCCGAGGTGTTCCCAGACGGCCTAGCTACCATCCAGCGTGGTCGCCGGATTTTGTTCCACCAAGGTTACGAAGCTGCAGCCCTCTGAAAACGGCTCAGAGCGCGAAAAGTCTTGGCCACTTACGCCCTGGGCCGACTTTGGAGGGCGGGACATTTTTATCCTTGCTGGAACAAAATCCCATATTTTCCAGAGGTGTTCCTAGACCAGTAGGCCTTTCGAACCATGCATAGCGTGCCCGTAACGATTTTCTGTTTTGCGCCGAAAAAGCGAGCAGAGGCGCCGGAGAGGCGTCCGACGCGCCTACCGCGGAGGTAAGGCGCTCAAACAGAGCTGGCGGGAAGGCAGTTTAGCCCGCTTGCCGCAGTGCGCAAGAGAGTCGACTTTAAACATTCTCCCTGAAAAGACTTTGCAGTAGCAATATCTAAACTTCCTCTTTGGGTCAGATACAGTGCCCACACAGCAGAGTCAAAAACATCAAGATTTAGAAAATCACAAACAAAGAACGGATTGGTCTGCGTACAAATCTGGCTGTTGATGTCGAAGACAGCTCATCGTGCGGCCACCCGAGTATTCCCCTCGGTGAATTGAGGGGAATGAAGAATTTCAAACTCCCAGATAATTCAACGGCCACTGTGCGTGAGCATGTCACCTTTAACAGTGGAGTGACATAACCAACAACCAGGATGGCTTCCTGCCTCATCACAGCAGGTAGGGAACTCACAACCAACAACACAACCTCGTTTCGTTTCGTGCTCTTTGTAAAATGGTAGTGGAAAGGAATCTTTGATGAAACCATGCAAACTTAATTCTACAAAGTTATTCAATGAAAGTCATTTAAATTGTGCGCATGTCAGTGTCATCTGACCAACAAGCGTATGTCAACAGAAGTTCCATCTGACAAATGAGCGTATGTCACTGTGTTCTGACAAAATGTGCGCATGTCAGCAAAAATCTAGTCAAATGTGCGTAATATCACTGACTTACGTATATTTGGTCAGATGACAGCTTGGTCGCAAAACAGCGTATGTCAGTCTATCTTGCAAACTATTGCGTTCAAGCAATTTTTTTCTTTACTATACTTTTAAGTATTTATAAATAGATAACTTCTAGCTGTTACAACCATTTCTTTAAAAAAATAGATTGATGGCACAGAAAAGACCTTCCCCTGTAAAATTCCAAATTTGTGACATACGCACCTCTGTCAGATGACAGGTGATATGTATCAGCGCCACCATGCTGATGCTCGGTCGCGCCTCGGCCGCGCACGCGCCTACGCCCGGCACAGCGCCGGGCAACGCCACAGATGGTTAGGCGTGCCGATTAAGTGCGCCACTCATAAGATATCGAGGCATTATGCTGGAGCGGTCTCACGCGCTGTCGAAGGGAGTCAGTCTAGTTTTACACTTACTTCAAACCGTTCGGTTCCGACCACGCTGGTCGTGGGTCCCTGTCCACCGTGTGGGCCAGTCAGTGAAAGTGCAAGTGTAGTTACATTATCCCGGTGTGTCGAGTCAGTGCTGCAACAGTTAATAACTTCGAGTCTTATTATTTACGAACTCCGTTTAATAACTATCCGGGGCGAGCAAGGAGTGGACAAGTGTGTGCGAGATAGAGATCAGCGATCCAGTAAACCATCAGTGGGCCCCGCGTCGCCGAGTGTCGACGTAGGTGACCACATCCACCTCTGAGGCAGAACGGCTGCCTACCAAGCGGGCGCCGAGTGCATCGGCGTCGCCACTACCTGTCCTGAGTCAGCGTTAGCAATAGGGTATTCCGCTGCAAGCCAACCGGAACCTAAAGAAGAAAAGCATGACTGCTCGATCTGTTTCCCTCTGCGCGCTCATTGGCTGACCGCCACAGCCACGCCATCTTTCGCCAATCAGCGTTCAGGAGGAAACAGATCGGGTAGTTATGCTTTTCTTCTTTAGGTTCCGATTGTGTTGTAGCGGAATACCCTATACCGAACATCTTATAGCAGACTACAACCAACATCTACAAGTCTGATACTGGTCCAACAAGTGTGATAAACAGTCGCGTCTATCTATGCTCCTAATACATCTTTAATCCTAAATCGATGCATCGTGTAGTTTTCATGTACTGACGAACCCTTATATTTCACAGGTCTGCCCCCTTAAGGAAGGCGTTAACGGATATGGTTAGTGGGGAACAAACAAAGCATGTTTTTGTTGCAAATGAAAACTTACTGTGCATCGGTGCTCCTGTCGAAGGTAAATTATCAACTCGACAGTTGAACTTAGTCGACAATTTACTTGATCAATGTCATGTTCTACCAAAGGTTTATTTGAAAAAAAAACCTAAGCTTGCGCTAACGTGGGAGCAGATGATATAGCTTTAATTTTCAGTTAGTG
>NW_026267224.1:31844-33675 GCF_000697945.3 Frankliniella occidentalis
CTTACGTTACGTCTTACGTTACGTCTTACGTTACGTCTTACGTTACGTCTTACGTTACGTCTTACGTTACGTCTTACGTTACGTCTTACGTAACGTCTTACGTTACATCTTACGTTACGGCTTACGTTACGTCTTACGTTACGTCTTACGTAACGTCTTACGTTACGTCTTACGTAACGTCTTACGTTACGTCTTACGTTACGTCTTACGTTACGTCTTACGTAACGTCTTACGTTACGTCTAACGTTACGTTACGTCCACACACGTAACATACAGCAAATAAATTTGCTGACATAGCAAATACTTTTGGTGGCAAAGCAAACGATTTTGCTGACTGAGCAAATATTTTTGTTGGTACAGGAAATATTTTGCTGACATGGCAAATAATTTTGCTGATACAGCAAATAATTTTGCTGACAAAGCAAATAATTTTGCTGACAAAGCAAATAATTTTGCTCACACTAGGTAGTGCAACAGGTGGGCGGAGACGAACAACTTTTTTGGGACCACCGATCCCCCTATCCGCCCCCCCCCCCTTTGGTGACATGGCAAATAATTTTGCTGATACAACAAATAATTTTGCTGACACAGCAAATAATTTTGCTGACACTAGGTAGTGCAACAGGTGGGCGGAGACGAACCACTTTTTTGGGGCCACCGATCCCCGTATCCCTCCCTCTCTCCCTCTAAAAGCTTAATATGTGGTTAAAAATGCTTAATATTAGCTTAATATTAGTTTAAGTAGGTGTTGTACAAGCAGTGATACTGGAAGTATCATCTGCTAAAAAGGGGGAATTTTGGCATATTGAAGGTCACTGCCCGTTGAAGACCAGATCCAACGATTTCGTTCGAACCCAAGAGAGTGACTAAGGGAGGGTGGGGCAGTGTGTAACAGGGGTAGTGTGTAACAGACCTCCGTATTCCGAATACGGCACATCCGGAGCCAAATATGAATGTTCATATCATGTGTTCTGAATGACTAAGGTCGTTTGCAATCGAGAACGCCTTGGTTGGGGATCTGTAGTGGCAGTGAGAGGACGGCCGAGCTGGGCTCACCCGATTTTTAGGCAATTTTCATCATATTACGACATGATCTCTTTGGTTGAGGTCGTTGGGTTACAAACAACCCCCGAGCTAATGATTTTCTATCGAAGTAGGCACCCTAACACTTGTAAAGTGATCGTGGTCACTAACACAACTTCGAGGGTTCTCGGTCTATAAGGCCATGACTTGGGTATGGTTCCTTATTTCGGATTTTGACTAAACACGGCTTGTTAGCAAAATGGGCAAATTATCTTTTGAACAAGCCCTGTTCAGTACAAATCTAAGTTTGAGAACCATATCTAAGTGATGCTCAAACTTTCATTTCACAACTCTATAAAAATTTTACTTTGATGTGTAACAAATTCTGAATTTTAATTTTACAGGGATCTGTGTTTGCATACTTTAAAAAAAAAAAATCTGCGTCTGAATCTAAGAGGACAGTTGAGGGCCTAGAAATAGGAGTTTTCTACAGTCCTTACAACTTCACTCAAGTAAAATCACAATTCAGTATCGATGGAAAAGGAGTCAAGCACTTCCCTATGAATCTCATAGTCCATTTCATGATCGGCACACAGAAGTGTGCGACATTTCATGATATGGATCCAGAGCATGTGGAAGAGTTAAACCAACTCATCAAAGACTCAACCGCGCCTAAGCTAGTGTATTATGGAAGAACAGGGAAGATTGAATCAGATAGAAAGAATGTGGTCCGCCTGGTGCCACATGGTGAAGGTCTGTAGGATTTGCATTCTATTTTAAACTAATTTCTTGTCTTTTTGTCGTTTCA
>NW_026267224.1:34242-36498 GCF_000697945.3 Frankliniella occidentalis
TAAAAAACGTCATTTTGGGGACCTGTGGTTTTCGATTTTTTAAAAATCCAATTTTGGAGCTAGAATGCTCTTCTTCGAACTCGATCTGTCTTTTTGTGATACAAAACGACCCTGAAAATCCCAGGTCGCTAGCTCAATTCGTTCTCGAGTTATCGTGCGTACAGACAAACAGACAGACAGACAGACAGACGCGAAACTTTTTGATCATCAGTGGAGTAATAGGCTTCGCTAATCGCTCAGCCAATCATTCAAGTTCTAGACTACTGCAGTGAGCACACTACAGTAATTGATTTGCTGTTTGTGTTCTGGATTAGAACTGAAGGTGAAACTGAGTCTTAAATGTCTGATTTTAAATTGATTGCAAGTGACTTGTTTTCATCACAACTTTTTTTTTAACAGTGACTTGCAAATTATGCAACTGTACATCTTGTACAGTCTAATGATGGAGGTCCAAATCTAGCTTTTGAAGACAGTTGCTGAAGGTTTGCAGGACTTCTTCCTAAGTGAAGAAATTTTCATGAAATGCTCTTCCTGCAGAAGGGCGAGCATTTGCTCTCTTGTGGTGTCAACCTTCACAACTCCTGAGATACTTGTTCAGCTGAGAAGGAAAGTAAATTTCTGTGACAGTTCTACAACCTTTTATTTTAATTGTATGTTCTTGTAATTTTTTTTGTCCCCTTTCAGATTCAAGGATAATTATTGATAACCAAAGGTGACTCGAGAGGTTAACACCGCTAAAAAACCCTTTGAATCACTACATTAATTGATTTCAGACCGTAACCGTTTGTTTCCGAGTGTTTCCCTAACGCCAAATATTATGTTCCACGCATGTGTATCACTTGACAACACATTTTAACGTTTAAACCACCTGAGCAAATACAGAACACTCGAAAACACCGCCAGGACTCGCGCCAAGACGATCCGCGACCGAAACCGACGCCGCAACGTATATTTCTCATACCGGCCTTTGCTTCTTCCTACTCTTCTTCTTTCCAAGATGGCCGCCAAGCGTTGGCGAAATAGTCTATTTCACTCGATCTCTCACTTACAAATCTTAGTTAAAAATGCACTAAATTTTCAATTTTGACAAAGTCCTGTGAGGTTAAGATTGCTGTACACATTCTTATGGAGTATTTTGCGAAACCAATGTCCTTCTACTAATATAGCACTGACTTTTTCAGAAGTTGCTTAACTACTGAAATGGACCAATTTTGCCTCGAAAATTTCAATATCACTCTGGTTCCGCAGTTACGGGCTACGTTGGTGTGTACTGGCACGCAGCCGCAGTGCAGTATTGGCATATCGACCTATTCTGCTGACATTTGATAGCATAAATAAGGACTGTCCGGATTTGCCCCGACTTTAGGTTTAAATCCGGACGGGGTTTCAGAGGCTTGTGCAGGTGAACTGGCGCAGAGAAAATTTCCTCTCCAGATGGAAAATATGTATCTTTGCGTCTAGTTTCTAGAATCCCCTGGAATTTTTCATAACCCTACCGGTTTTAGAAATGATGAGGAAAAACGGGCAAATTTGTCCGGAGTCTGACACTTTCACGGTAGGGCTGGCGGACTTACTTCCTCCCGCTCATCCTCTGGCAGCATCTCTAACTCCTTGTAGTCCGGCCAAAGAAATGTTGCAATTTTGGCCTTCATTGATGGTTGGAACATCGAATGTAAACTAGCTATATGTACGCCAGACCACGTCTCGAGTAACAGGCTTCGCGATATCTCACGAAACACTGTTACGCTGCGACGCGCCTGGCGCACATATAGCTAGGCCTGCGGCACTGACACCCGAGACGAGTGAATAGGAGTGTACACACAATTTTTGATATAAAGCCTTTTCTGCGGTTGAAAAGACTATTTGGTTATTTTCACCACATTTTTGTCCAGAGATGCCCCCTTGCACCCAAACGGTACAAGATAGAGTAAAACGGACGAAATTTTCGCCCATAGGGTTCTACTTTCACGAGTTACCCCGTAGAAGCCCATAAAAAAATATTTGAAAAAAATAAATATTTGCAACCTTTGGTTTTTGATTTTTAAAAAATTCAATTTTTGAGCTAGAAGGCTCATCTTCGAACTCCATCTGTCTTTTTATGATACAAAACGACCCTGAAATTCCCAGATCGCTCTCTCAATTCATTCTCGAGTTATCGTGCGGACAGACAGACAGACAAACAGAATGAAACTTTTCCGGTCAGTGGAGTAATGGGCTTCGCTAATCGCTCAGCCAAAAAAAACCAAAAACCACAGG
>NW_026267224.1:36548-37806 GCF_000697945.3 Frankliniella occidentalis
TGTTTTTAGCCCGCTCTTTTCCTTAGAAGCTATATAAGCGGGCTTATGCCATCGCCCTTGTGTCTGTCTGTCCGTACGTCCGTCTGTCTGTCCGTTCCCCAAGAAGGACGTGAGCTAGAGGTCTGACATTTTCAGGGTATTATTGTTGTCACTTCTGGACAACGAAACGGTTGGTGCAAATCCTGGCAACCACCCCTGAATGGGTCTGAGGGGGTAACGAAGAAATAGGTGGTGGCCTAAGAAGTAGGGAAACAATGTTTTTTATGGTCTCCTAAGGTGTAACTTATGAAAGTAGAGCTTTTGGCCTAAAATTTTGTCCGTTTGGCTCTATCTCTCACCGTTGAGACGCTAAAGGGAGTTTGTCTTACAATAGTGGCCCAAAAATAAATATTTTATTTTAAGAAAATATTTGATGGTCTTTAAAGGGGTAATTCGTGAAAGAAGAGCCCTCTGGGCTAGAATGTCGTCCGTTTGGCTTTCACTGTTTACTTACAAAAGCGAATTTTTTTACTGAAACAGCCAAAACAGAATCTTGTTCATTTTTTTCAGGAGTACACTTTTGTCTGAGAAGTAGCCTATGCCGTCGGTTTAATATTTTCTTCTAAGCAGAAGAGTGGGCTTATTTTATGGTGGCACATCATTAATAAAATGTGTACACTCCCATACCAAAAATACAAACATTTATCACGTTGTTTTGTCGTACTTTACATCCTGCTTCCGTTCTATCACTAAAGCAAAATCATTGCGGACACGTTCGGAGTTATTTCAGAGTATGTCTGAAAGTATATTTAACTTCTTCTGGGTCTAGTCTTAAATATCATTTCATAGGATTGTTATTAGATCCATAAGCCGAAGGCCCGTCCCAAACGCCGCCGGCAGGCCAAGCTAGGCCCGCTCCCTGCCGAACCGAGTTGCCGGTGGAGCGAAGCGGAGCTGGCAACTTGGTTTGGCGGAAGAGCGGGCCTAGCTCGTTGATTTTTTTGGCTGAGCGATTAGCGAAGCCTATTACTCCAGTGATGATCAAAAAGTTTCGCGTCTGTCTGTCTGTGTGTGTCTCTTTGTCTGTCGTCACGATGACTCGAGAACGAATTGAGCTAGCGACCTGGGATTTTCAGGGTCGTTTTGTGTCATTAAAAGACAGATCGAGTTCGAAGTAGAGCATTCTAGCTCAAAAATTGGATTTTTAAAAAATCAAAAACCACAGGTCCCCAAAATGACGTTTTTTAAAAACATTTTTTGGCTGAGCGATAGCGAAGCC
>NW_026267224.1:38642-39598 GCF_000697945.3 Frankliniella occidentalis
TATGCCAGGCGCGTCGCAGCGTAACAGTGTTTCGTGAGATATCGCGAAGCCTGTTACGCGAGACGTGGTCTGGCGTACATCTACCTAGTTTAAATTGGCTGAGCGATTAGCGAAGCCTATTACTCCGTCTGGTCGGAGAAAACTTTTTCTGTCTGTCTGTTTGTCTGTCCGTCTGTGTGTGTGTCTGTCCGCACGATAACTCGAGAACGAATTGGGCGAGCGACTTAGGATTTTCAGGGTCGTTTCGTGTTATAAAAAGACAGATCGAGTTCAAAGATGAGCATTCTAGCTCAAAAATTGGATTTAAAAAAAATCAAAAACAACGGGTCCCTAAAATGACGTTTTTTAAAAATATTATTTTATGGTTTCTTAAGGGGTAACTCGTAACTCGCTCTTTGGGCAAAAATTTTGTCCTTTTTGCTCTAGCTCAAACCGTTGAGGCGCTAGAGGGTATTTTTGACGAAAATAAGCGAAAAAATGTACAACCTTGCATGCATAGTCGAGGTGATTGGCCTTTGACGGACCGTAGGCGTAGGCCCGTACCTTTGTGTACATTTTCCCACTACCCGACACGGGTGTCAGCGCCGCAGGCCAAGGTAGATGTATGCTAGGCGCGGCGCAGCGTAACAGTGTTTCGTGAGATATCGCGAAGCCTGTTACGCGAGACGTGGTCTGGCGTACACGAGGGGTCGTCAACTCCGATATTCCTTCGTACACGGACTGATATTACTTTAATATTACTCTAGTATTACACATATTACTTGATATTCCACAATATTACCCGATATTCCACAATATTACCCAATATTACTCGATATTACTTGTTATTACATGATATTCCTTGATATTACTCGATATTATTTCACATCAATTGTACATGTCGAGCAACTTAGCACACTTCAGAATTGTTTCTGGTGGTGCCGCGGAAGGGTCAAACATTTCTGTTAATATTTAGA
>NW_026267224.1:39648-45591 GCF_000697945.3 Frankliniella occidentalis
GGTCTTGTGTTGCTCGCCGACCGAGAGTGTCTGGCAGCACCCCTAGTCGCCCTGGCCGAGCAGCGTCAGTCGCTCGGATGGCCCACCAGCTGTCTAGCCGCCAGCCTCGGCGAGGCCTCGGAGCGCCTCGGGGACCTGCTCCACATCTCGTCCCTCGAGGTCCTGCCCTCGGCCATCTCGGACCAGGGCGCGGGGGCGGATAAGGACTTGTCCTTGTCGCTGACAGTGGACGCCCTTGCTGCGCTCAGCAGAGCCGACAGCCAACGGTCGCAACTGCCGCGGATCGTAGAGCTGACCTCGCTGGGCCAGGCATCGCACTCCTCGCGGGAGAACAGCAACCTGTTCGTGCTGCCGCCGCTCAGCGTGCTGGACCCAACCTCCAAAAGCCAGCTGGCCGGGCTCGCGGCCAGGCTGTTCAGCCCCGTGCTGGTGGTGGAGACCACGCCGGGGGACAGCGTCAAGGTCGCAGCCAAGGCCGTGGTGCGGGCGGTGCTAGACCGGCAGCCTCACGGGCCCTACAACCTGCTGGGCTGGCGCCTGAGCACGGTGCTAGCGCTCGAGGTACAGCGCCAGCTCGAGGCGGCTGGCAAGCGCGGCGTGCTTTTCCTGGTGCACGGCGACGTCACCAGGGTGCAACAGTGGGCCGAGCAGCGCCTGGGCGGCGACATTGTTGACGGTGTCCGGGACGGGCTCGTGAACGGCGAGGCTGCCCGAGCTGAGGAGGGAGCTCAGGTCCTCGACGAGCTCCTGGAGGCCGTCGCGGCGCACAAGTCTGATGTATCCCGGCCCTTCGCCGGCTACGTTAACATCGTCCGCACCAGCGAATATGAGCTGCAGTCGCTGGGACAAAGCGTGAGTTTGAGCGCATGCTGCTTTATCTTACAACACCGTCGTGCACCGTCTTACCAGATATCGCGTTCCAGGACAAGGACCCCCACGTCAAGGTGCAGACCCTCGCGGACCGCAGGCTGGACAGCGAGGCGCTGGCCGCGTTCATCAACGAGAACGCTGCCTGGTCGCAGCTCGCTGGCGAGGCCGACCTGAGCCTTGCTATTTCCCTAGCGAGCTCGTCGCTCTGATATTTAGCATTAGAATGGGTGATAATAAATTTGCACATTGGTATTTAAATACCTTCCGTTATTTTCCATATAATATAAATCACAAGTCGTTTCAACCACTATTTGCCCCTTTACAACATTTCACCTTACACCACATTATTTCGCACGAACCGCACGAACCTTGTTATGCCTGGAAAAAAATAGGTTGAGCCACATCACTAGTTCTTCGCTAACATTACGATAACTATTATGGTTGGCAAAAGTTCACTTTCATGCCGAGGACGTCCTCGCGCCGACGCAGTGGTAAAAGTAAAATAAATGAAGGAGTCTGTGGGCCACCCTGTGTCATTTTTATTTTCAAAATACGTATGGGAAAAATCCCACACCGGTCAAGGAAGTCTGCTGCACTCGTATGAAAGTTTTCCAACACAGTGGTAAAGGGAAAATCCCACACACCGTGTATGTAATTTGCTTCACACACATTTATGGGATTTTCCGACACATATTTTTTACAGTATATGAAATATATGAAATAGGGCCGCAGGGTGGGTCTATAAACGTTCTTGGCATTTCAATCCTTAGGAAATCACACGTAATCCACCAGACTGTCCAACGTAATTAGTAACTAGAATTTCTTATCATATTTCAACCGCCGCCCTCCCCCCGCCCCCGGCCGTCAATGTTCCAAAATCCTAATTACACTGTTGGAATTAGAAAAGTAGGCCACATCAGTAAGCCCGGGTCTCCTCCGAAAGTCCTCGAGGCTTTCCTGCTCTATTAATTTTTCGTGGCTAAAGACCGTCGAAGAAGCGGCAAATCAACCCAGCTAAAGAGTGTGGTCTGGGCTTTGCCCGATGTGGGCTGGACGAAGCAACTTGAACGGTATAGCGCAAAAAAAATAGCACTGTCGCATAAATTATCTCTGCCTTGCATTTCAGGGCATTTGTTTCCGGCTCGATGGGAATAGCAATCCTGTGGTGGGGGAGGGGGAGCTTCCGTCCGGGGGGGCTCGGTACTTTCCGTTTTGTTGTCAGCACTGTACTACACGCTGTACTTTAAGAGCGCGCCCGGTCTCGCACTGGCATTCCCTCGCGAGTGCTCCACTCCAACACACCACCATGAGCGAAGTTGTCATCTCGGGAATCGGGAGCGCCTTCTCGGGGAGCGGCAATCTCCAGGACTTCGGGCGGGACCTCCTCGACAACAAGCACCTCGTGCAGAGGACGAAGCGCTGGAGAGATAGTGAGCGATCCCAGCGCGCTGGAGCAATGACTTCACTGTAAAAAAAATTCTGAAAATTCAGTAGATGTTTTTCAGAATTCTCACTCTAAATCATGTTTTCAGACCATTACTCAAAATTTTCTAAGTTTAGACTGAAAATCCAGACTCTTTACTCTGATTCAGGTTTTCAGAGCAATTTGTCTGAATATTTTAAAGTATATTTTCAGACTATACACTAAATCTACAATTCAGAGTTACCGGTATTAATTTTGAGTGAAAAGTCCACCAAACAGGGGGACGAAGCACACTAGTAGTCGACGCTGCTCCCCACGCAGGTAGCCGGCAGCCGAATGGTTAAGGTTGCGGCTTCCGAACCTGACGGTTGGCGGTTCGATCCCAACCAAGGGCAGTACCGAATGGACAGATATGTCCTCACCTGGGCATAGCCCTCTACCCCCACAGCTGTTAAGTCGCTCGCTATGTGTTCATTTTTAACATTTTCAAAAATATTTTCATACCGGCTGTCTGCATTTTCAGACTAAGTGGTATGGTAAGGCATTACTGAAATTTCAGACCCGGGTGCAGTCTGAATTTTCAGACTACTGGTCTGTAAAAAAACTTCAGACTAAAAATACTGAAAATTCAGTAAAACTTTTTTTACAGTGTTTTCAAATGTTGCGCAGTTGATTTTTCCTGACTGCTCTCGTAGGGGGTCGTTCAAATACTACATGTCTTTACTTTATTTAATTTTTTTTCTGGTTTGGGGGGGGGGGGGCTACAAATTTTATGTGGTAACAAAATGATCATGTACCCCGACGTACAAATATGATAAGGGCCCTACGTGCTTCAATGATGGTCCGGATCCATTTGAGAATCCACAATATTTGTACACACACCCCTCAAAAAGCACCTAGTATTTGAAAGACCCTATCACACACCCTCACACTGCACCGCTTCTACGTCGGGATGCAAGTTGCCTGCTTCCTCGGGCAGTAAGGCGTCGTGGCGTGGTCGTCAGGGACGATATGTAACTATGCGTGAGACCTCCGGGTATAATCCGACGACACTCCACGTTTATTTCAACGCAGACGTCTTTACGCCTGTATGCGGCCAAACCCCTTACGAGTACTTCGACGAGCTCTTCTTCGGGATCAGCCGCAGGCTGGCCGTGGTGATGGACCCATCGTCCAAGATCGGCTACATGCGCGGCTTCGAGGCCATCCTAGACGCCGGTAAGAAGCGGTGACGGCAGGCCGATGGGCAACCGGTCGGCGGAGATGACGGCAGGCTGATGCTGACGGGGACATACACTGACTACCTTTCGCAGGTCTCCACCCAGCGGCCCTGAGCGGCTCCAACACGGGCGTGTTCGCGTCCTCCGGCATCAATGAGTTCGAACAGACTTTCTTTCACACGGGCGATATGGAGAAGCTTAAAGACGGCTACATCATCATGGGCATGTCACGGCCCATGCTACCCAATCGCCTCACGTACTACTTCAACTTCAACGGTAGGTGCTCAGAAGGAAAGGCAAGGTAGAAAACACGAGTCCCGTCCTGTCTAACCCATCGCGCGTCCACCAGGGCCTAGCTACGCCGTCGACGGCTCCTGGGTAGGCGGACTCCTGGGGCTACAGCAAGCCGCCGACGCCATCCGGGAGGGGCGGTGCGACGCCGCACTCGTCGTAGCCGGGAGCATCAGCCGCTACGGCGAGACCTCGCTGCTGCTCAACAAGCTGGGGCTCGTGACCGACGAGGGGGTCACCAGGAGCTTCGACGCGAAAGGTAAATGAAGTACGTAACCAAACACACTGTATCGCGACTACCAGCTCGACCTCAACGTTTTGCTCATCTTGCAGGAACAGGGGCGGTGCGCAGTGACGGGGCCGTCGCCTTGTTCCTGCAGCGCGCCGACCAGGCCAAGCGGTGCTACGCCAGGGTGCTGGCCACCGAGGTCGAGTTCATAGGGCCGAGATGCGACCTGAACCTCACACTGCCCAGCCCAAAGGGCACCCGAAATTTCCTACGGCGGATTTACGAGAAGCACGCCATCGACCCCAAGACGATCGCCTACCTGGAAGCCGACGGCAACGGCAACCGTATCCGGGACGCGTGCGAGCTCAACGCCATCGACCAGGCGCTGGTCCAGGAGGCGGCGCGAGAAAGCCCCCTGCAGATAGGCTCCGTCAAGAGCAACATCGGCCACGTCGACTGCGTCAACGGCCTGGCTGCGATCTGCAAGATGGTGGTCGCCATGGAGACGGGCGTCATCCCGGCCACAATCAACTTCCAGGAGCCCAACAGCGAGGCCACGGGTTTGGTAGCGGGCAGGCTCCAGGTGCGTCGACTGGGGCGAGGAGATACTTTCTACCTTAACAGGATCATGACCTCTTCGTACTGCTGCAGGTCGTTGAAAAGAACACACCGTTGCACCTGTCCGAGGACAGCGTCCTGGCCGTCCACACCATGGCACTCTCCTCCATGGTGGGCCACGCTGTGCTAGGGGGCAACCCCCGCGGCCCCGGCCGCGTCCAGGACCCCGCCGACCACCTGCCGCGCCTCATCACCTTCTCGGCCAGAAACGAGGAGGCAGCCGCAAGAGTCGTCAACAAGGTAAGTCCGTGGCGCACATCCAGAACAAAATGAGGCCAACACGCAAAAACAAAAATAGCACCCTAGCTAATTTTTTTAGCACTAGTGCAAAAAATTCGTCAGCATTGGCCCAGCTATTTGTTTTAGCTTCCTTGCTAACCTTTTAGTAGTACACCAAACTGAAGCAATGAACTAGCTGTATCGCCAATACTACTTAGCAGTACAGCTAAATATTTTATCCTATAGCTATTTTTTTGGCACGGGTGGGGTGCCAAATTTGCCTGATTTTTTTTTCTCCCGTGTACATTTAGTAGTTTTGTTCGTAAAACGCAGATACAATCCGCTCCATTTCACACAAACTACTACCGCTTGCTGCAAGACGTGTTCAGCGACGACATCAGAGGGTACACCTACCGGGGCTACGTCATCTGCCCCTCCGTCGGGAATGACACCCTTGTCGCGGTAAGTTGTGTGCGGTGGGTGGCCTGGCCAGTGTTTTGAGGAACCATAACACTTATGATATTACCATCGCCAGCCGCTCGAGAAGAGGCCAGTTTGGTTCGTGTATTCGGGCATGGGCAGTCAGTGGGCGGGCATGGGAACGGCGCTCATGAAGATCCCCGTGTTCGCCGAGACCATCGACCGCCTCCACGCCGTGCTGGAGCCACGCGGGATGGACCTGAAGGCCATCCTGACTGAAACGGGGCCGACAGCGTTCGACAACATCCTCAAGTCATTCGTGGGCATCACCGCCTGCCAGGTCGCGCTCACCAACGTGCTCACGGCCGTGGGTGTCGTCCCGGAAGGCATGGTGGGCCACTCCGCAGGCGAGCTGGGCTGCGCCTACGCCGACGGCTGCTTCACGGAGGAGCAGGCGATCCTGGCCGCGTTTGCACGTGGCAAGGCCTCCAACGCGGTCCCGCTCATCAAGGGCAAGATGGCCGCGATCGGTAGGACCTTCTCCTGGACTCTCCCCAACTCTTTCTTCCCCCATTCGCATTAACTTCGTGATTCTTGCCCCAAGGACTCGGCTACCAGGATGTGCTCCCCCGCCTGCCCCCCACCATCGACGT
>NW_026267224.1:45641-46859 GCF_000697945.3 Frankliniella occidentalis
AATTGGCTTTCATGGTCACAACTAAGTCCATGAATGTGTCCATGGTTACTATTACCATTGTCATGTAGAACGTCCATGAACACACGTTTAGACATGATACTGTTATCAATGGACACAAATACCATGATAGAACTAATCAATGGCCAACTGTATTAGTAATGGACATGGGATGTAGGGATGGGCGATGTGTATCGATATCATCGAAATATCGATATTTTGTTTCGATGTTGCGATATTTTTTATCGATATTCGACCTCTTCCGATGTAGCGATAATCGATATTTCTCATCCGATATATCGGAAGGCAAATTAAGTCTACAAATGGGATAAAAACCATGATAAAAACACAATTTACGGTCGTGAACTGTCTACAATTGGCCTAAAAAGAGCTTCTCGCTTCATTAGCGTCACCCCTTCTCCTACCCTAGAGCTGCCAAACGTATGTTTCTAATGTCAGACTACTTTACAGCAGTTTTTCTTGTAAAGAATTCTTACATTTGTTCCAAATATTAACGGTACATCGGGTTTATCGATATATCGGGTACATCGATCTTTTTAAGCGATATATCGATAGTCTATATCGGACCATTACAATAATATCGGTAGTAATAATATCGATATTTTCCTTTCGATATGCATCCCTAATGGGATGTTTTCCTCATGGTCTCTGTGTTTATCATGGCGAGGGTTTGTGTCCATGGACGTGGAGTCATGGTCACAACCTTTGACCATTGGGACACGTCCATGAATACAACCTGGTCCATGACAAGCCATGCACCTAGGACCATGATCAAACGACAGCCATGTCAATGTCAACGGTACTTTTCATGGCCACATCGTTTCATAAATCTATGGACAAGAAATGACCCTGACAAAAAGGCACAATGGTTCGTGTTCAGAACGTGTCTATGGGAGCAGCTGGCTGCCCGCTGGCCATGGAATTGATTTACCATGGTCAGAGTGTTCACAGAAATTCATTTACATGGCCAGGATTGTGGCCATAGTACGTGTGTGTTCATGGTCAGAGTGCCCACAGAAATTGATTTACATGACCAGGATTGTGGCCATGGTACGTGTGTGTTCGTGGTCAGAGTGCCCACAGAAATTGATTTACATGGCCAGGATTGTGGCCATGGTACGTGTGTGCTCATGGTCAGAGTGTCCACAGAAATTGATTTACATGGCCAGGGTTGTGGCCATGGTACGTGTGTGTTCATGG
>NW_026267224.1:47183-50472 GCF_000697945.3 Frankliniella occidentalis
GGCTCGCTCTCCGCCACCATCGAGGCCGTGCTGCAGGTGTACATCTTGAAGGCCATCGACGAGAGTCAGGAGTTGCGCCTGCCGCGCAAAATCCGACGGCTCGACATCGACCCCGCGACGCTGAAGAATAAGACAGGTATTGGTGATGTTCTAAAGGGGGGTTGCAGGGGTTGTAGGTGTCTCCGTTCCAAACCCAATCCGCCCTTTCATGCTGACCCACACTTTCAGAAGTCACGCTGCGCCTCGAGCTGGCCACCGGCATCCTGGTTGGGGATTGCGTGTACGCGAGCGGGGTAACTCTTCAGGAGCTGCCCCCCGCGCTCCGCGTCCAGTCCCTGCCAACTCCTGAGCTGCTGCCCCTTGGCGAGACAAGCTTCCAGACGCCGGAGGAGTTCGTACGGATGGCGGTGACCGTGGTTCTGATGGGCGCCCAGTACCAAGGCGCACCCCAGGTCACCTTTCTTAAGCTGCCCAACGGCAAGAAGACCGCTGCGCTCAGCACGATGGTGCTCAGCGCCACTCGGGCAGCCGGTTACGCGCAGGTACCCACTCATCTTTCGCCATCCAGCCCATGCCCGGTGCTCTCTGACGCAGTCTCTGTCCGTTTGTGCACGCAGGCGCACGTGGTGGCGCTGACCGCAGAGGGCACGAGCCCGCCAGGGTTCAGAGGAAAGGTTCCGCTGCTCGTCACGGGCCCCAACACCATGGTCGAGGCCATGCAAGTCCTCGACGTGGGACTTGCCGACGCCCTGCTCGTCTGGTCGACAGACCGCCTGACCGTCAAGAACAAGTGGACCGCTGGCGTGGACATCTGCATCCTGGCCCAGCAGCAGTGCTTGATCGGCGAGTGGCTGACGTTGCTCCGCCGCGCCCAGCCCTTGGACAAGAAGGACACCGTGGTGGTGCATCTGGACGGGGAGACAACGCTCCCTAGGCACGCAAGGCCAACCACCACTGTCGTCCTGGTCTCACGGTCAGGCCCCGGCAAGCTGCGGCAAAACATTCAAGATATCCAGAAGAAGGTGGAAGCTCTTCCCTACGCTGCCAAAACCAGGTACACCTTGCACTTTGCTGTTGCAGCGAACCCTTGCAGAACAACGAGCAGGCGGCTTCACTAAACCTCCTGCGAAAGGGATTTCAAAAGCCTTTGTAGCCTTTACCCGGTAGTTCAGCATTTCGAGATCTGCTTACATTGCTGTAGGCTGGTGTTCATCGAGGATGAGAAGGCCCCCGCCTTCGACGTGGACAAGGAGCTCCACCAGCTGGCGCGCGGTTTCCGCGTGAACGTGCTGAGGGAGGGAGGCGTGTGGAGCACACCAGCGCCCGCCATGCACGTCCAAAAGCCCTGCACCCTCAGCACCGCTCTGGCCGCAACCAGGTGCGAGCGAGCGAAGTCCCCTCGCCGCCCCGGTTAACGAGTGCACGCCTGACGAAGTGATGTTCCCCTTTGCAGACTGGGAGACATGCGACTACAGTTCGTGGGCGTGACACCGCTCAGCCGCCTCCTCGACGGCGGCCCGTCCCACCTGGACTACGTCGGCGTGCTAGAGAACGGCGCCGAGGCCGTGCGGGTGATGGGCGTGGGCCGCTGGCTGCCGGACGACCGGGTGCCACAGCTGGACCCGGTTCTGCGCTGGCCGGTCCCGGCGAGCTGGTCCACCCGGGACGCCGCCACCGTCCCCTTCGTGTACGCGCTCGTGTACCACGCGCTGCAGGTGCCGCGGCGAGTCCATCCTGGTGCACGAGGGCGCCTCCGCCGTCGGCCAGGCCGCCATCCGAGTGGCGTGTCAGCTGGGCTGCGCCCCGCTCTACACCACGGTGGCCAACAGCCGGGAGCGCGCCGCGCTGCTCGCCATGTTCCCCCAGCTGCAGCCCGCCCAGGTGCTGAGCTGCGGCGACGGCGGCTCCTTCGAGCCTCGCCTGCGCCTGCTGACCCGAGGCCGCGGGGTGCGCCTGGTCGTCAACACGCTCGGGGGCTCCGAGTTCCACGCGTCCCTCCGCTGCCTCGGATTCTTTAGCCGCCTTATCAACTTCTCCCGCGAGAACTTGCAGGAAGGGAACATAGGTAACCAAGCCGAAACATTAAGTCGTTACTCTTAGAAGTATAGTACTCTTTACTAGTACATATCTCACACGGCACACCTTTGTCTTTGGCCTTAGGTTCTCAGATGTTCCTCCTGGGTAGTGCTGTGTTCGGCTGCTCGGGCAGCGAGCTGTTCCACGCCACCGAGGACACCCGCCTCTTGGTGGTGGAGGCCGTCGCCAAGGGGATCCGCGACGGGGTTGTGCAGCCCATTGTGGGGGCCGAGGACTACAGCAGTCCCCGGAGGTTGGTACGACGTCCTACGAACCGTGAGGCATGACTTCCATCAGTGACAGAAATAAAAGAAAATATTCACTGCTCTTTTGTAGTATCGGTGACCTAAGGCGTGGGACGAAAGCGGTGGTTAAGGTGGACAGCATGGCGCTGGGAGCCAGCCGGGTGTGCGACCCCAACAAGTGCTACATCGTTGTCGGTGAGGGCCTCCGCCAGGGCAGGAGGACGGCCTGCCAGGCACGGTAGACGCAGTTTGACGACGTCTTGCTACCCGCAGGTTGCCAAGCCGTGGACGCGCTGTTCCTGGCCAGCCGGCTGGCCGTGCTGGGCGCGCGCCACATCCTGGCCGTCGTGGGATCGTCGCCGAGCTCTCCGCTCGTGCGGCAGAGGCAGCGCGCTCTCCGGCGGCAGCTCGGCGCTGGCCTGCAAGTGCTTCATGTGCGCGAGTGGACTCCAGCTGCGGCCGAGAGCGTGCTGAAGGTGGCGTCCAGTGTGGCTCCGGTGCACAGAGCCGTCGTGGTCGTCAAGGTGAGTGTGCCGCCTATCTTCTACACCGCGCAGCTTCTTGACAGTCGGTGAGCATGTTTGGTGTTTGCAGAGCGAGAACGAACAGGTGGCGGCCGCGGTTTTGGGCAGCGCCCTCCAGCCTTCTGTGGGTCTTGTGTTGCTCGCCGACCGAGAGTGTCTGGCAGCACCCCTAGTTGCCCTGGCCGAGCAGCGTCAGTCGCTCGGATGGCCCACCAGCTGTCTAGCCGCCAGCCTCGGCGAGGCCTCGAAGCGCCTCGGGGACCTGCTCCACAACTCGTCCCTCGAGGTCCTGCCCTCGGCCATCGCGGATGAGGACGCTGGGACGGACAAGGACTTGTTCCGGTTGCTAACGGTCGACGCCCTGACAACGCTCAGCAGCGCCGGCAACCAGCGCTCGCGGTGGCCGCGGATCGTAGAGCTGACCTCGCTGGGCCCGGCGTCGCA
>NW_026267224.1:50522-55248 GCF_000697945.3 Frankliniella occidentalis
GATTAATGTCAAGTGTCAAATGCTTTTGCCTGAACCGACATAGACAGAACAGTTTATACAGCATTATTTCAAACAAACCTTTTGCCTGAAAAAGTAACTTGGTTGAGCCACAGCCACATCACTTGTTCTTTGCTGTCATCACGACGGGATTTTGGAAAAATCGTCAGGTCGGAGAAAAATTGGTCGGACAATCTAAATACACCCGAACGTGAGGCAATTATTGAGCAATCTTCTTTGTCTACATGGTGGCTTTTATTCTGGTTGACATTTGTTTGTACTTCTTCCCTCTTTTCAAAAATGTATTTAGTCCACCTAGCCCTTAAAACAGCGATAATTCGCTGTCTCCCACTGCCACTCCCAGATGTTGTAAGTTTCTAACGATGGCAGGAGATTGATGGTCAACAGTTCTGAATAATATCTCAGAGGTTTATTAATTCCAACGAAGACTGGCAGTACAGTGGTGATGGTGATATATATATATGCTCGTGACACAGGGGAGCCAACTTGACAATAAAATGGTATGAGAATATTTACAACACCAGAGGCACGGGATCAGCTCGACCAATACCCTTGCGGGAGAAGAAAAATCAATGAGTTTGGTCTTTTTCTTCTTCCGTTTTGGATAGTTTGGATCACTCTCTAGAAAATTTTCGATTTTCTTGCATTCTCTCCCTGATTTTTTTTGATAATAGTTAAGCACTCCATTTGAAGTGGCTTTGTCTCAGATGAGTCAGAAATGCAGTATCGAATCCGATTGGTTACGTCGATTTTGAGCTAGACGTCGAATCGATCTCTCTTAGGGCCGCAAATCGACGAAAACACTATGTCGGTGTCGGTTCGGCGTCATTTTGATGTGACATTTCTCACTTGGAGATCCATGGGCTGGGCGCTGAAAGAAATATACCAGCCATGAGGGCGGCAACGGCGTGTATCGAATTCAATACATATGAAATGAGGCCGCAGAGCGGTTTTGAAAACGTTGTTGGCATTGTGCGGCTTAAACGCACACAATTTACTTCTAGGGCAATCACACGAAATCCACCAGACCGTCCCATGTAATTAGTAATTAGAATTTGTTAGCACATGTCAACCGCCGCCCGTCCCCAGCCGTCAGTGTTCCAGAAGCCTAATTACACACTGTTGGAATTAAAGATGGTCTTTGCTACTGTACATACAGAGCGAACACTTGTGTTGCGGAATCGCAGGCTTGCTAGAGACGCAGGAGTTAAAAAACAAAAAAACAACAAAATAAATTGGGCCTTAGCCGTAAAGCCGTGTCTCATCGACAGGTCATCGAAGCTCCCCTGCTCACTTGCAAAATAGTTCGCACACCATCCCCCGCAATAGTCCGAAATAGAGGCGAAGTAAAAGCGAAATAGACCCGAAATAGGCGCGAAATAGTCGGTGCAATAGTAGCGAGCTACCCCTGTAATACTCCGAAATACCGCGAAATATCCTGAAATAATCCGAAATAGGCGAGAAATAACCGAAATGGCAGGAGAAATAGCACGAAATAGCCGCGTACGCTACGAACTCAAGTGATTTCCCCGTCGCCCCTGCTCTATTGTTTTTTCGTGTAGACCAATTAGCTGAAAACCGACCAAGAAGCGGCAAATCAGTACACGAAGGTGCAACAGTTAGCGAAGCTGTAACAACACCCGTCGTGCTGCCCGTCATATCGAGATGGGCTGAACGAATAGTACAGTCAAATTGTGTTTTGACCTAGACAAAATTCCGAACAGTACCAAACTTTGGGGATCGGTTTAGGCATGTCTAAGGAGTGCCTAGCCAAAAGTCCCACAAAATCCCACAGTGCCGATCGGCTCAAATCGTGTTCAAAGTTCAAAATTTCGACTTTTGAACAAATTGGTATATCTCAACTTGTGTTTGAGATACAGCAATGCAGTTTGCGCCATTCAATGCAGAATGATCTCTTCTTTAAGAAATATTAAAGGGTATATGGTGTTTGGAGCGAAACTTTAGCCTCTAAAAGACAAAAACTAACATTTTTCTATAATTTCAATGTTCAAGAATTCTTTTTCGGCATATTGTGCGTAAGCCAGCCCAAAAATGGGGATATTGCCTTTCACAAACGTTGTAGGCCTTTTAATTCTCTACAACTTTGATTTTCATGAAATGTCTGTATCTCAAAAATTGCAGGTGCCAGGGGGGATGAAACACCTGGAAACAGGATCTGGTCACCGAGCTCCTATGCAGAAACCCCCTAAGGGGCGATAGGCAACCCAAACTACAACCACCGTCTTTCTGCATTTGGTCTCGTTTTGCTTTGTTTTTTGCGGAAATAAATGGGGTTTTGGCCTTTTTGTCTAACGTGTCGTGTTCTGTTACCATTTGAGGGATACGCAAGCACTTTTCTGAGCATATATACGGCCTTAGGGTACTTTTAAACGTCAAAAACAGTACTTTGGGCATTCTGAAATTTTGGTAAAATTGCTATTTTACGGTGATACTGAGTAACACTGAAGGAATTCCTATGTCACACTTAGTTATCTTCGTAGAAAACACCAAGCGGATCTCAAAACCATATTAACTTGCCCGTTTTCGATGCATACAAAAGGAAAAAGCACTTCATTCGTATCACTTTCCTAACGGTTTTTTAACCAATTTTGGGTACCCGAAAAAGTTGGGAAAACAGTGACATATTGGTCATTCGCGTTCAGTTTCTGTTAAGCATAGCCCATAGCCCTGAAATTTTGAACTTTGAACACGATTTGAGCCGATCCGGTGGGATCCGGTGGGATTTTGTGGGAATTTTGGCTAGGCACTCCTTAGACATGCCTAAAACGATCCCCAAAGTTTGGTACTGTTCGGAATTTTGTCTAGGTAAGGGGGTGTTTTTGCACAATTTGACTGCACTAGAAGCCTAAAAGACTTGCACGGTAGTGAAAGTAAAATAGCACTAGCGCACAAATTATCTCTGCATTGGGAATCACACGCAATCTACTAGGCTGCCAAAGCAATTAGCATTTCATCGCATTAGTGTTCGGCTCGATCAGAATAACAATACAGTGGTGGGGGAGGGGGGCGGGATCTTCCGTCCGCCAGGGCCCGACCCCGACACTCTGGCACGGCAAGATCCGTTAGTGCCGTCTAGTGGCATTGGCTGCCCTCTTCACTCCTACACACGACCATGAGCAGCGAGGTGGTCATCTCGGGCATCGGAAGCGCCTTCTCGGGGAGCGGCAATGTCCAGGACTTCGGGCGCGACCTCCTCAACAACAAGCACCTCGTGCAGAGGACGAAACGCTGGAGAGAAGGTGGGAAAGCCGTGGTCGGCTCGGCCACGTGACACCGGCACGTGAGAGTTCCACTTCGCCGTGTCTGGCCAATGTCTCGGCTCGGAGCATTCACCAATAAACGCGTAGGGTGGAACTCACCAAAGCCACACTGTGAACCCTAAGGCATCGTAGCTTACGGTGAAAGTCACTGTAAATGACGGAGATACGCCCTTGGTTCACCGAGCTTACTACTTTTACCGTAGCTTACGCTGACTACTCACTGTGACATGGCGAAATTCGGCGCAAGCTTTCTCTCGGGTCGGGTAGAACACAACCGATGGGTCCTTTAATAATAGTATTACTAGCTTACACCAATTTTTAGTTTACTCTTCATTTTTGATTTTTCTGACTTTGTTTTACTGATTTCTATATTTTCTTTTTTCCTGATTTTTTTTCTGATTTTTATTTGGATTTTTTTTTTTCTGATATTTCCTGTCTGTTTTATGTTTTTTAAATTCTTTCTGAATTTTTCCTCATTTTTTGGGGGGTGTACACTGATTTCTTTTATCGAGGGACCGGTCGGGGAAACCCCCGCAGGACACGCAGGTTAACAACGAAATGTCGGTGGGCCACACTGTAAGTAATCATCATATCCCTACTTCGCCGCAGACCTCTTCACCCCCGTGAGCGGAACAGTACCTTCCGAGCACTTCGACGGGCAGTTCTTCGGGATCAACAGCAAGCTCGCCAATAGCACGGACCCAACGTCCATACTCTGTTACATGCGCAGCTATGAGGCCGTCCTGGACGCAGGTAGGATGCACACGGGAAAAAAATATTAGTTGTCGGAACTAAAATACACTGGCTAATTTTGGGATAGTCAAAAGATTCGCTGTGTCACCTAAGAACTATAGTTCAGAGTCGGGGACAAGAAGAGTTAGTTGCCACAGCGAACCCGTATTTTTAGGTCAAAGTAACTCTCACGGGGAACTCCACTGCGCAGGTCTTCACCCGAGCACCCTCAGAGGATCCAACACGGGGGTGTTTGCGTGCAGCGGAATCAACGAATATGAGCAGAAAATCATGCACAGTGACGCCATCGAACAACATGAAGGCTACATCATCATGGGGTTGTCCCGGACTATGTTACCCAATCGTCTGTCGTATTACTTCAACTGGAACGGTAAGCGCTCACAGGAAAGATGTAAAATATTAATATGACAGTTCCCCCCGATCAGGCCACGCAGCGGTGGCGTGGCGCTGCTGCGCACTGCTGCAGTGCTTCCTGCGGCTACGAGCTGCTGTGAATACCTATAGGTCTTTCGGAGGCCTGGGTTACATGACCATGACCTTCCCCCCTCTCCCTTTCCGCCTGCCGCCCGCCTCGCGAGGGCAAGGTTCAGCATTCGTTAAAAGTAACGATTAAGTTAAACTTAACGGTTAACATTTTCGACTAACTTTTAACTTAACGTTAACTTTTGCTGAAA
>NW_026267224.1:58452-90509 GCF_000697945.3 Frankliniella occidentalis
AAGCGCGGCGTGCTTTTCCTGGTGCACGGCGACGTCACCAGGGTGCAACAGTGGGCCCAGCAGCGCCTCGGGGGCGACGCTGTTAACGGCGTCCGGGACGGGCTCATGAACGGCGAGGCGGTCCGAGCTGAGGAGGGTGCTCAGGTCCTCGACGAGCTCCTGGAGGCCGTCGCGGCGCACAAGTCTGACGTATCCCGGCCCTTCGCCGGCTACGTGAAAATCGTGCGCACCGTCGAGGATGAGCTGCAGTCGCTAGGACGGAGCGTGAGTTGAACGCGTGGAGCTTATTCTCTCTTGTGTAACGCCGTCGTGCAAAGGTGTCAACAGGTGTCTCGTTTCAGGACACGGACCCCCACGTCAAGGTGCGGACCCTCGCGGACCGCAGCCTCGACAGCGAGGCGCTGGCCGCCTTCATCAACGAGAACGCCGCCTGGTCGCAGCTCGCTGGCGAGGCCGACCTCCGCCTCGCCGTCAACCTGGCGAGCTCGCCTCTCTGATAATTAGTGTTAGAATGGGTGGCAAACTGATTTGTAAATACCTCTCTTAATCTTAACTATAATAAATCGCCAGTCATTTGAACTGCTATTGCCCGAGCATTTGATAACAACACCGACATAACAACATTAATTCACACTAACATATTTATGACTGAAAAATTGAACTGGTTGAGCCAGCCTAATGTTGTCCAAGGCGGGCTGTCCAAGCCTATTTATTTGCCACCAACCTACACGCTACCGAAACGCGGAGCAGGGACGTCCCGCGCTGCGTAGGCCATCCCGCCAAGCAGCTGTTCGCTGGCCCGCTAGTGCCGCTAGGATACCACTGTGCAGATTAGTTCCTTGGCTTCTGCGTACACCCTGGGGGCTTTGGACTACAATTTGCATGAAAAAGTAACTTTTTAGCAGATGATACCTTACAACCTTACACCTAAATTAAACATAACTAACTATACATGAGTAATGTAAGGTGTCATTGCTTTTACTCTCGATTAAGAAAAATATAAAAGAGAACGAATAGCAATCTCTCCTATATTGCGCTAGGCGGGGCCGTGGGGTGGCTGAGGCCGTCGCGTCGGTCGCGTCGCGTTGTTGCGCGAGCCACTAGCCGAGCCGGGTGGAGCCGAGCGGAGCCGAGCCGAGCGGAGCCCGAGCCCCGAGCCGTCGGCCGCGCTAGTCTACGCTAGTCCTCCCCCTCCCTCGCACCGCTGGAGCCCCCGCACCACCAACCTCCCATCCCCCCTTCCCCACAAGTGTAAATACAGAAATATAATAGACTGGAATAGAATAATTCTTGACAAGGTATCATCTGCTTTCACGATCCGTTTCTGGTCGGAACTTTTTTAGTCGGGTTGAGCTTTCTCCGGCAGGCCGGATTGGTAGCCACTAACAGGGACGCATGTATCTTTGAATGCACTCAAGATTGCGTACTCCATTGTCCCGTAAGTCGCCATAGCTCCTGCAGCCCTAGCGGGTATGCAATCCCGCAACACTGGAGAACACGTAATGATGCATCATTCGCTGAAAATGCTTTCAGCCGATGCAAGCTCCCAGGGCGCCTGATAGATAGGCATCGTATTGTCTGCAGTGCACGTGCGTACTGTGGGGCGGCCTACCCTGAGTCCCGCAGGCGCCGAAGTTCCGCCAGCTCCGTCATGCGCGCGCCGCCCGCACTGCCGGCATCCGGACCAAACTCGTGAACGGCTAGGCGGCACGAGTCAAGGAGGGAGCTCAGGTCCTCGACGAGCTCCCGGAGGCCGTCGCGGAGCACAAGTCGGACGTATACCGGCCCTTAATTCGTGAGTTCGTGAACATCGTGCGCAACGGCGAGGATGAGCTGCAGTGGCTGGGACGGAGCGTGAGTGGCGTGAGTTTGACCGCATTTTACCCCCTGCCGTATGGTGCAAAGATCTCAACAGGTGTCTCGTTGCAAGACAAGGACCCCCACGTCAAGGTGCGGACCCTCGCGGACCGCAGTCTGAACAGCGAGGCGCTGGCGTCCCTCATCGTCAACGAGGACGCTGCCTGGTCGCAGCTAGCAGGAGGCGAGCGAGGGCGAGCCCGCTGCACTGATAGTGAAATTCCTCAGCAATAAAAACTAATTTCTGAAAACCTTCCTGAGCATTGTTTAATTTTGCTTTGCTCTCCCCTTCCTAGTTCGCCGCGATTGAAATCGCGAATCGATGTGTTGCAGCTAGTCATAATCTAGGCCATTATCAATTGAAGAAAATGCAAATGGTTATCCGGTGTAGCAACCCAAAACTAAAACAGAAGAAACGTGTGGTGTCCTGTCCAGGGCCCTTTGATTTGCCTCTGCCTAGCGCTGCCTGGCCTCCCGCCGTGCCGGGTAGGCCACCCACCGTGCTCCGCCGCGAGGAGTGCGGTGTGGGCTGCGAGGCGCGGCGCTTCGGGCCCGCGTTAGCCAGCGGGGTTGTGACCCTTCATGTACAGCACTCTAGGCGATGCTGGAAGGGGCCCCGCCGCCGCCGCCCGCCGCCCACCCCTCTCCCCTCTACTCTCTCCCCCACTCCCACATCCCCGCTCCTCTTGCCCCCCCCCCCTCTCCTTCGCGTTTGGCGTCGCCGGGCGGCGCCGGTCTGTCGCGGCCGGCGGCCGGGCTGCCCAGCCCAGCCAGCCACGCGACAGCAGTGTTGTGGGCCTACAGCTGATCGGACGCTGCTGTTTTTTAGTCGGCTGCGCGGGGCGTCAGCTAGCGTGTTGTTTGGAAGCGAGCGTTGTCGCTGTTTGGGTTTTACTTGTTGTTAAACCAGGTAACGTGACGTTTCGGTAAGGTGGTTGTTCGTAAAACTGCTTTGATGTTTAGTTCGTGTCGGTTTTGTGTGTCCTTTGTCCGTCTGGAGAGACTGCGACGAAGGACGCCATATTTATTTTATTACTTAGTGCCCGTTTCGTTTCTGTTTTCTTCCTTACCGTGATAGGGAACCGATAGAACCTTCTGTTCATATTCGGTTTGAAACCAACTGTGAAATGATAAAACACCCAAAACAAAAGTGTATAACCATATAACTCTATGGACTAATATTGATTTTATATCACTATGATTTTTTTTATTACTTTTTTGCTCTCCTTCTATAATTTCTTTTTTTGCTATTCATTTTACAGGTTTTTCACATACATGAGTTAAGGATCGGTTTGCGTCCATCTCACATCCAGAGACATGGCGACGCCAGGCTCGGCCCTTGCGGCCCTCACCCAGTGCTCGCTGTGCTTCGAGCAGTTCGACATGCAGGACCGCAGGCCCAAGCTCATGGACTGCGCCCATACGTATTGCCTCGACTGCCTCACCAGGCACGTTAAGACGTCGGGCGGTGCCAAGACCTGCCCCAAGTGTCGCCAGGTAAATAATCCCGTGCTCCCGCTCAAGGTGTTCACTAACGATTTAGTCGTTCAATAAGTTGCATGGTTTCTCTCAAGATAGGGGGTCGCCTGGATCTAGCTCGAAGCCGATTATCTTTTTCAGTCTAAGTTTGTACTTGTAACGCGAGGAGTGTCGGCACGGGAGTGTGGGTGCTCCCGGAACAAACTTTCCCTTTGCCTGACCGAGTCCTATCGGCCCTATACTACGTGATGGGCGCTCAGGGCGGGCTACCGGCCACACGCAGCTGCTTGGCAGGTTGGCCTACCCAGAGCGTTGCAGGCGCTATCGCTGCCTCACCTTTTACCAGCAGGTCTGTCGTGGTCTGGCGTCTAGAGGGTAATCATCGGAGAGCACAGGACACGGATCGGAAGGGGGGGGGGGGGGGTAGCCTTATGTGGCCACGGCCGCTCGGTATAGACCCTTTCAGCGCTCCCACGGTCCCCCCACTCCAGCGGCGCGTCGCCTAGCAACGCGATCCAAACAAACCGAGGTGCGCAGCCAGCGCGCTTGACCACTGCACCGCCCGCCGCCGGGCGGTCCAGCGCGCTGGCTGCACACCTCGGTTTGTTTGGATCGCATTGCTAGGCGACGCGCCGCTGGAGTGGGGGGACCGTGGGAGCGCTGAAAGGGTCTATGAGCCTAGAGCACCTACTCAACCGAAAAACCATTAATTTCGTTCCCTCTTCTTTTCTTAGCCGTTTACTGAGGCACCCTTCTTCCTCAAGGACAACTACCAAATCTGCGAATCGTTGGATGAATTGGCATTGGTAGCGGCCAGCAGCACAAGTGTCGAAAATCCACCGTCGACAGCGGAGATCCCGGTTGTCTCACTGAGGTAGTGAGTCTATGCGAGTGATCAGGGACTTCAGACTTATCCAAGCAAACTAACTATGTTTTCACTGCATAGGTTCTTCTGCACGCGCTGCAACCGGGATGCGAACGACTCGTGCCTGGAGAACGGGCACGACTTGTGCGAAAAGACGGGCTTGGTGCTGAAGCGAGCCACCGAGGCCAAGGAGCAGGCCAAGCGCCAGTTCCAGCGAGAGGACGGCGTCCTCAAGGACCTGGCCGAGAGCCTGGAGGCCTTCGCGGCGGCCATCAACGGCAAGGGTGGCCTCGGGCCGCGGGCACAGCGCGAGATGGGCGAGGTGAAGAAGCAGCGAGAGGTCCTGGACAAGACGTCCAAGCTCGTCATGGAGGTGCCCCTGACGGCGTTCCAGGACAACGGGGACGTCCCGCGCGCACTCGACAGATTCCTGCAGGCGAACAGCGAGCGCCTGTTCGCGCTGCAGGAGCAGAAGCGCATGCTGGACATGGCCAAGAAGTGCACGGTGACGGTGCGAGCGGACGACACGGGGCTGGCCACGGGCACGAGCAAGACCCTGGCGATCGGGCCGGGAAGTACCGCCGAGGACCGAGTCCTCTCCTATCTCATCTACCTCCTGCTCCACGGCCATGAGGGGCCGACTGAGGAGGACGCTGCTGGGACCGACACCGGGGCTGCCGGGAGTTCGTCTGCTGTCCCGTCCCTGGACACGCTCATCGCTGACGTGAAGAAGTGCGTCATCGACGGGGACGACGAGTCCGACAACGACAATGAAGACGACAGTGACAGTGATGGTGGCGACTCAGCCGAGCAGTGGGTCCGAATCGGTAAAAGCAGTGGCCATGAGTCGGGTGAGTTGAATACTGAACGTGACATTTTTGGATTGTTGGCAATACATTAATCAAGGGTTCGCATTTTGTAGATACATCCTCCGTGGTGTCAGAAGTTGGCAGGCTTGAGAACTGTCGAAGTGCAAGGAGGTTGCTTGTGGGGAAAATACCAATTACAGTCAAACCAGAAGAAATCAAGGTATTTCTTCAGAAAAATTTAATACATTTCAGAAATGCCACTGGAACGTGTGTGTTTTTAAAACTCTTAATGTTTCAGGAACTATTCTCAGAGTTTGGGGATGTTTTGTATGTTCGTTTCCTGACAAAATCAAACAAAGCAAAGGCTGCAACTGCAAATATTCCCAAATTTCATCGTGCTTTAGTTTATGTTCCTGATGATAGAACAGTTGAAAATATTTTAAGAAATAGGGTAATCTAAATACATTGATTTGATCAAATTTACATTGGCTTTCTTGCATCAATGGAATGAAATAATTTTAGTGGGAATGCTGATTTCAGCCAATTGCCTATGATGGTTGTTATCATTTTGATGAAAAACAAGGACAATTTGGACGATGGCTGCTAAACGTTAAAGAAGACAGAACAAAAATGCATGGTGTTGCAAATGCTAAGCAGCAAAGAAAAACAAAAACCTCAGCCAAAAAGAGTGCTCCCCTAAACAGTAATATTTCTTTTGCATTCAAATGCGCATATTGCCAGTTGTAAGCATCAGTGTTGAAAGTAACCATATACTGTAATTTTCAGGCTCTCAAGATAATGAGGCTGCTCGGAAAGTGTTTGCAAATCAAGTACCATTGGATAGTACTGAAAGCGACCTTGCTGTAAGTTATGTAAAATAATGTCTCTACATGTTTCTTATTCATCAGTTAAATTTGTGTTCCCTTTTCCACTGGTACAGAATTTCTTCTCCAATTATGGTGCAGTTACTAGTGTTGTTAAAGTACGACATGGTGTGGGGCAAAAATGCATGGCATTTATAACTTTTGAAGATGAGAGATCAGTCGCCCAAATTTTTGAAGCACGGGTAAGTAGCTCAAAACATTTTAACTATATTGACTCTGAAAAGAGTATTCTCTCATATCTGAAAAACGAAAATATCACTGAATTGTATTGTGTGCAGCCAATCATGTACAATGGATTTGACCTGCAAGTACGAGAGTATCGTGACAAGACAACATCTGCCCCACGAGCTCAGCAGTCAGCCTCAGCTATGGTTCCTGCTCCAGGAACCTCTAATTCTCAGTTCTCTTGGGCTGAAACAATGACCGCTGCAGCTGCCGCCACTACTGTTGCAATGTCTACATACTGCATTGCTACTATTGAGCGGAATAAACAAGGTGCACAGCAACAACAGCAGAGGCCAAAGCGGCAGCCTCAACAAAATAAGCAAAATCAACAGCACCGCCAGCAACAGCATCAGCAGCCTCAGCAGCGTCAGCAGCGTCAGCATCAGCAACGTAAGCAACAGTACCTACAAAAGCAACGTCACCAACAGGAGGAGCACCGTCAGCAAAGTCAGCAACAGGAGCATCATCATTCACAACCTAGAGGAAGGCCCAAAGGAAAGCAAGATGATGATGAGCAATGCTGTATTATGTAACTGTAATTTGATAAAGAAGAATTGGTTGTAGCTGTTATTTTAATTTTACTCTATAGAATAACAATTTCTATATTTCTGGGATGGTTTGGTGTTTGGCTTATTCTTAATAAATGTGCATAACTTTCTATGTAAAAATCATAGTTTTAGTCTTAAGTTAAAATTTATATATATAGCCTCCATTTTAATAGCTTCACTGATTTAACACCATTCTCTCAAAACTTTGCTTCAAGCACCTGTTGTTTACAATTGTAGAAATGAACCAAATATTTGCCTAGTTTACTTTTCTCTGTCCCTCTTTCTTTTCTTTTTTTTTTTTCAAATGTATTGCTGTTTTTTATACATTTTTTGACAGTAATTATAGTTAGTCTAACTTAAAATCAAGTTTTCAAGTATCAAGTAATTCAAGTAGAATCACATGAACAAAACTGCTCAGCTGCTGATATACACTCTCTTAAAACTTGCCTTGGATACAGATCATATACAATTTTTCTCTTGTAAAGATGAATCAAAGTTATTGCCTGGTTTGGAATGACCCTGACTTTCTACAGCCCCAAGTGTTGAGGGAAGATCCATACAGCAGCTAGTTAACAAACTGATTACTATATGAAGTATGTTATAATTGCAAATATGGACCTTTTGAGGGTTGTGAGTTGGCCTCAGAAAAAGAATGCAATAAATGTCCACTATGATGTGGGTTTCTTTGACTTTCTTCTTTGTTCCTGTGGCAATAAGCAGATTTCTGTGGACCCTGAATTTATTGAAATTTTCAATTTAAAGGTCAAGATTTGGTTCAGCTTTTGCCAGAATAGAAAGAAATAGAGGTGAGCAACCCAGTAAGAAAGGGCAATTGAATTGGCATCAAAACATCATTAAATCAATGTCAAAATGGTGAAATTGATGTCAAAACAATATAGTTCTGATTTGAATTATTCACTGGGAAAGCATAGTTTATCATGGACAAGTCAATCTATTGCATTTGAATTTATTCTTTTTTTCTCTCTGTGGCTCCAGTATTTTTATGGCTCTAAGTTCAGAAATGATGTGTGTCGTGATTGTTGTCAATAAAAATAATTTCTCGCTTAAAGTTTGTATGAGTAAATAATAATTACGAACAAACTCTGTTCCTATTAACAGTTTTGAGATCCCAAAGAAATGTTAAAAAATGTATTTAAGTTGACAATGGACCTGTTTATTTATTTTTTTTATCTCCGACAGTGGCTTTAGAAGGGTTAAAGTTTCCAGACGAGATGAAACATATATTCCCTTTGCGGAATAGAACAATTTATTTTGTTTTTGAGGAGACACAATGGTCTGACTGGGGTGGGGGAAAGTCATCAGAACAGCGATCGACTCACAACTCTGTCGCAGCAGCATTTTTAATCGGCGAAATGTTCAAAGTAAATACAAATATTTCTGCCTGGTGGCTGGTACACGATAGAGTCCTAGTACACGACAACGCCGGGCGGTTAGGCCACCCATCGCGCTCGACCCCGAGAGTGGCTTCAAAGAGGGGGAGAGGGGGGGGGCGGAGGTCGCCCAAGTCAGTCTGGCCATATTCCGAAACTACGAAAACGGAGGCTCGGCCAGGGTTGTGAGCCTGAGTCGAACTGCGTGTTAAACACCGACCGAGGCCCGTGAGCAGCGGGTACTTACTGTCGCCGCGACAAACGGCCGGCCCCGACGCACCAGCACGCACCAGTCTAGTGCTGTTAGGGGGTGCGTCGTCGTCTTTGAGGCCAGCGCGGTTGGCCCCACTGGGGCCAGACGCCCAACGTGCTTGGGAGGCACCTTGTTGGGAGGGGCGCGGGGGCCCCGGACTCCCCCGTTTCCACTTTCTGCCCCCTCCCCCCCTCTCCCCTCCGGCTTATCGTGCGGGCGAAGGCGGCCGGCGGTCGCTGGCCGGGCCCGTCGGACGCCGCCGTCGAGCCGGTTCGGCTGCGGGCTCGTACTCGCTCGTTTCTCGTCCACACGCACACCAAGGCACAGAGTGTGTTGTGCCTCTGCCGCACAGCTGTACGGACCGGCTTTGCTGTTGCTGGGCTGGGCGGCGTGAGGAGGATTTCTGTCCTGTGACCAACACCTGGGCACTTCAGAGTGTTTGAGGCGCCCAAGCAGTCGCTGCCTAGCTTTGGATTTTACCTAATTTGACCGTCGTTTATAAAGGTGAGGTCGGCATTGGGGCTGTGAAAGCTGTTGTATTGAACGTCGTAACCTATCTGGACAGGCGCAAACCAACGACGCCATGTTCGTTTTCAATGCTTTAGCCGGTGTATGACTTTTTGGTTTTCACACGTGCAATGCGCTTGCGTGCATTACATTTTATTACGTTTCTCGATCATTTGTTTTCCATGTTCGTTCTCATATTCCGGTTAGCATTACTTGTACCTTTAGCACAGATGGGCTTTAGCACACGATACGTGTTTTGTATCTTATCGCAATTTGTCTCACCATTTTCCAGAGACATGGCGGCGAAAAGCTCGGCCCTCGCGGACTTCGTCCAGTGCCCGCTGTGCTTCGAGCAGTTCGACATGCAGGACCGCTTGCCTAAGCTCATGAACTGCGGCCACACGTACTGCCTCGACTGCCTCACCAGGCACGTCAAGATGTCGGGCGGTGCCAAGACCTGCCCCAAGTGCAGACAGGTATGACCAAAGCTCCACTATCGCTGAACTATAAAAATTATTTAAACGTATGCGTCCGTGCGACTCGAGATATTAGCCCTTATCGTTTGGATTGTGAGATGGGAACGGGGAGGGGTGTAGTAGAGTCCTATATGGGTGTAGTAGGCCGTGGGTCGTGTACGGGCCGTGGAGCCCAGCTCTCCGGATTGGTGGTCCGGGTGGTCTTTGTCAAGTGTCCCTAATATGCGGGGATGGAGAGCGGTCGGAAAGGTAAAGCTGTGACCATCAAAGCTATCTGTGCTGCTGTACAGCCAGGTGCTGCCCGCCGCGCCGCCGTGTGTTTGATGATGTTTTGGGGTAGGGGGGGATTGAGGGGAATACCGGCTGATGGCCTTGGACTCCGACGTGCCTCCGTCAGCGTGCCCCCCCTTCCGCTTTTCCACCTTCACTGTGCGGGTTGCCTACCCGCCCGGGGCACCCGTTCTAAGTAACGATTGATTTTCGGATTCTTTCTCTTCAGGTCTTTTCCGAAGCGCCGTTCTTTCTGAAGAACAACTTTCACATTTGCGAGACGCTGAGTGACTTGGAGGCGAGGGCGAGAGCGCCGGGCGCCTGTTCACCATCAGCTCCAGAGATGCCCGCCGTGTCATTGAGGTATGAAAGCTTCAAACTTGAGTAAGCTCTGGGACTCTCTGGATATGAAATAATTTGCTCTCGCTGCGCAGGTTCTTCTGCACCCGCTGCAACCGGGATGCGAACGACTCGTGCCTGATGAAAATGCACCCCGTGTGCGACAAGACGGGCTTGGTGCTGAAGCGAGCCACCGAGGCCAAGGAGCAGGCCAAGCGCCAGTTCCAGCGGGAGGACGGCGTCCTCAAGGACCTGGCCGAGAGCCTGGAGGCCTTCGCGGTGGCCATCAACGGCAAGGGTGGCCTCGGGCCGCGGGCCCAGCGCGAGATGGGCGAGGTGAAGAAGCAGCGAGAGGTCCTGGACAAGACGTCCAAGCTCGTCATGGAGGTGCCCCTGACGGCGTTCCAGGACAACGGGGACGTCCCGCGCGCACTCGACAGATTCCTGCAGGCGAACAGCGAGCGCCTGTTCGCGCTGCAGGAGCAGAAGAGCATGCTGGACATGGCCAAGAAGTGCACGGTGACGGTGCGAGCGGACGACACGGGGCTGGCCACGGGCACGAGCAAGACCCTGGCGATCGGGCCGGGAAGTCCCGCCGAGGACCGAGTCCTCTCCTACCTCATCTACCTCCTGCTCCACGGCCAGGACGCTGCCGGCAGCTCGTCTGCGGTCCCGTCCCTGGACACGCTCATCGCTGACGTGAAGAAGTGCATCATCGACGGGGACGTGCCGGACAATGACGAGGACGACAGTGACAGCGACGGGAGTGACTGCTCGGGTAAGCAACCGGTCGAATGTCTAAGACATGCCATGGGTATTTTTTGGTTGTACATTAATCGATGCGGTTTGCAATTGCAAATTGTTTCAGATACCTCTTCTGTTGTGTCTGAAGCGGCGAGCATTGTGCCAGACAATTGTAAAAATGCTAAGAAGGTGTTTGTGGGAAGAATACCAAAAGATGCTAAACCAGAACAAATCAAGGTCTCTACATTAATCTCATTTTAGACCCGAGGTTTTCTTATGTTCAATAATCTTGTTATTATGTAAATGCAAAAATTTTTTGTTTCAGGATCGCTTTTCAACATTTGGGAAGATTTTGTATGTTCGTTTCTTGACAAGTCCCATAAAGGCAGAGGCTACTGGGAATCATTGTGCCTTATTATATGTGTCTGATGACAAAACTGTGCAGAACATTTTGAGGAGCAGGGTAAGGAAATTTTACATCCTTAATATGTATTACTGCTTTGTTTCAATAGGAAGCAGCATACCTAGAGTTTGTTTTGATTTCAGCCAATTACCCTCAGACATCTCCTGAATACATTATCTGGACAAAAGACTTATGCAAACGTCCTGCTGAATGTTCAAGAAGATAGAACAGGACAACACAAAGGTAGTGGAGAAGCTAAGCAGCAGCGAAGACAAAAAAGGCTTGCTAAGAAGAAAGGTGGACCGTCGTCAGCACCTCAAAAAGGCAGGACAGCTTTTATGTGTGATCTTTGGTTGCCACTGCCAATTGATGGTTAGAAATGAAAATAACCAGATACTGTAATTTACAGGCTCTCAATCTAATCAGGACAATGAGGCTGCTAGGAGAGTCTTTGCAAATCAAGTACCACTAGACAGTGCTGAAGCCGATCTTGCAGTGAGTTGTGCTTCCTATGCAGATGGTTCCATATACCCCTCCAACTATCTCCTAATTTTTTTAATTTCATTTGCATCAATATAGAATTTCTTCTCGAAGTATGGTCCAGTTGCTTCTGTTACTAAAAGGCGACATGGGGTTGGACAAAAATGCATGGCATTTATCACATTCAGAGATGATAAATCAGTTGCTCGAGTTCTTGGAGCACGGGTAAGTAAAGCATCATCAAACATTTGAAAAAAAAGATTGATTCAATAAAAATTGACTGTTAAATTTTATCAACAAATTCACTTTTTGCAGCCAATCATGTACAATGGATTTGACCTGCAAGTACGAGAATATGACAACAAGACTCCCCGCCGTGCCGCTCAGCAGCAGCAGCAGCAGCAGTCAACCTCTCCGATGTTTACTCCTCCTACCTCTAATCCCCAAATGCAACTTCAAGCAATAACTGCTGCGACTGCTGCTAACGCTGCAGCATTGTCTGCCTTATGTGTCTCTAATATTGATCAGCACAACAAAAACTACGCTCAGCAACAGCCTAACCAGCAACAACAGCAGGGACCTAATAAACGGCAGCCGCCTCAACCGAATAAGCAACCGCAACAGCAGCAGAAGCCAAAGCAGAAGCAACAACCGCAGCAGCCGCAACAGCAACCGCAGCAGCAGCTACAGCAATTGCAGCCACAGCAGCTAAATCAATCGCAGCCACAGCAGCGTCAGCAAAAGCCCAAAGGCAAGGAGGACTGCTGTGTTATGTAAATCAAAGCATTGATTTTTTAATGTGATTTTTTCATTATATTGTGTGATATGGCTTCTAGTGGTATCGTTTTTAAAGAATCATGATTAATTTAGTATTTGAAACCGTTTATTTGGTTCTCAAATGTGAGGTATAGCCAGAAAAAATAATAATCATGTGCGGTCAGTTCAAGATAAGATTATATAGAATTTTCAAGTTCTGTAAATCCAAAGCATGTGAACATAACTGCTAAAGCTGCTGATATACATTGTTCTCTTATAACTTGCCTTGGACACAGGTCATTTACCATTTTTTCTTGTAACAGAAATGAACCAAAGTTATTTCATTACTAGAATATCTGCCTGGTTTTGGATGTAAGTGACCATGAATTTCTACAGCCCCAAAATAGTGCTGAGGGAGAGATCCCTACAGCAAATGGTCTGCTATTTAACAACATGACTGATACTGTGATGTATGTTATATTTGCAAATATGGACCTTTTGAGGGTTGTGAGTTTACCTGAGAAAAAACGGTGCAATGAATGTCCACTTATTATGTGGGTTTCTTTGACTTTCTTCTTTATTGAAACTTATATCTGTTCCTATGGCAATAAGCGGATATATGTGGAACCTGAATCTATTAAAATTTGAAATTTAATAGTCAAGATTTGGTCCACCTTTTGCCGGAATAGAAAGAATGGGTGAGAAAGCAATTTTGTTCCCTTTTGGGAATCTTTTTTGCACAATTATTACTATAACTCAAGAAGAAAGTCTTTTGTATATTTCTTGCACCTCAATTCATATTGTTGATTGGATTATGTACAAGTTGATCCACTGCATTTGAATTTATTTGATTTCTTTGGTGGTTCTAGTGTTTTTAAGGCTGTAAGTTTAGAAATTATGTATGTCCTGATTTCGTCAACAAGAATAAAATCATGTTCAAAGTTTATATGGGTAAATTGTACTTACAAACAAGCTCCGTTCCAATTGACAGTTTAATACCAGCAGTGTGGAGGTCCCGAAGAACAGACACTTCAAATGCTAAGGCTGCTATTCGTAAAAACAGCTCATTGACACCATCTCCAGTACGAGAGGAAACAGCCCAGTACTCAGCTCCAAGTTGTTGGGCAACTTGAGTGGCCAGTTTTTCTACATGTTTGTAGGCTGAAGAGGACTTGAAAAATAGTTGATTAAGTTTCAGACAGGGGTTGTAGAAAATAATGTCAAGAACTTTTTTTTTTAATCACAAATAAGAAAGTGTGTGCTTGTGGACACTAGTATGTGTACTTACTAGAAGGTCACTTTTGGTACCTATGAGGAATATAATTGGACGCAAGGCATTGCAGGCAAGGGCCTCCTCTAGCCACTTGGCACAATTAGAAAGTGAATAAATATTTGACAAATCAAAAATAACTCCAATAACTAGGAATATAAAAAAACTCAAAATTAGTTCATTAAGTTGATCAGTGCAGAATTTTTAAGTCAATGCTGGGCATACCTTGTGCACCACGATAATAAGAACTTGCTATGCATTTAAAACGTTCTTGTCCAGCTGTGTCCCAGCTGCAAATTCAAAATGGAAATAACAATTAAGCAACTAGTCTTATTAGGAAAGTTAATTCTAGCAATAACATAATTTCTATCTTACATTTGGAGATTAAATGGGATCTTCAGTATATCAAAACGTTCTACTTCAAAGTCTACACCAATTGTAGCCTTGTAGTTACTGCTGAATACCTTATGACAAAACCTGAAATTACATTGATAGTACGTACATTATAATTCCTTGCTTCTAACACAAGCTTTTAAAAATGAATACTTTAGAGACCTGATACCTGTTGACAAGACTTGTCTTTCCTGCTGCAACGTCACCAAGAAAGATTACTTTAGAAATCTTCAAACCAGGGATAAACTTTCCAGTGGATGAACAGATTTCCCTAACAGCAAAAGAGAAATCATTTTGTTTGTGAGGTGTGAATTGATGACTAAACGGTTTGGGGAAGTCATCAATACGGTGTTCCACACAGGCTTGACTCTGCATCATCTTAAGTACAACTGAGCGCGAAGGCAGCATTGGCAATCTGAAATTTGTTTTGAAACTTCAAAGATAGCAGGAGAATGTAAAATGAAATGCTTGAAAGGTGCTCCCTCAATAACAGTACCACGAGGACGCCTCCCGCACTTGGGCGCCCTGCCGGGTGGGCCACCGGTCCTCACACATGTGCTTGACGGGTTGGCCTACCCAGCGCGTAGCAGGCGCTATCATTAGCGTTGCCTCGTGAGACGTTCATGGGAGAAAGGGGGGGGGGGCTTCACACAATTTTCAAAGCATCTCTTCGCTCGTCTTCCACCTTCTCACTTACCGCTCCCTTCTCTTCTTTACTTGTTTGGACCTCCTCCACCGCTAAAATTGAGCGTCCAATGAACAATTTTCTGTAGCACAAATAAATGACGTATTATAAATACTTGTTCTGTATCACTTCTCTATTGAAGAACTAAACGCCAATCTCCTTTGCTTTTCAGAAACGATGCCGTCACCGGCAAGCAGTATGTTACTTCTTTGTGACTACAAACACTGTGCGAGCAGCTGAAGCCCGAAAGCGTCATGGGCTGTCCGCGCGTTGCTAGGCAACCCGGTACCGGCCACAACAAACCTTCTGCTCGCGAGCGCAAGATGTGCGAACGAGTGGAGGTGCTGTGCTGAAGGGCTGAAACCCTTAGATAAGTACCCGGTGTTCTCAAAATGTTCAGATTAAAAGTAATTATCATTGGTCCAATTAAGGTAAGCAATATTTCATTATTGTTTCATGTAGTAATGCATTAGGAGGACTTCACCCTTACTGTTTGCTTTTCAGAGTGGAAAGACTACAATTTCAAACTTCTTAGCAGATGCCACAGAGAGCAGTGGTGGGGAATACCATGCTACGCAAGGCGTAAGGATATTACAGTTTGAAAGTGGTAACCTTGGGACAAATAATCAGTCAGTAAAAGCTGAGGTGGAGTTGTGGGATTGCAGTGGTGATCATAAGTGTGTGATTTCTTTTGCAGTATAAGAAACAAGTTGAAGTGGCGGTGTAATAACATGAGCAGTTTCCCCTTTTCTTTTGTAGACGTTTTGAATCCTGTTGGCCAGCTTTTCAGCAAGGTACCCATGGAGTAGTGTTGGTATATGATCCTAACACAGCTGGTCATGTCAATGAGTTGGAGACATTATTTAGCTATTTTGTGCAGCAAACAGGACTTGACATCAAAAATTGTCTCATACTTTCCAATCCAAAAACGGCTCCTCGATCAACCTCACTTACTTTGAGTATGTACTTTTTCATTACAGAAACTAAAATTTAAGAAAGATTTGTCAATACTTTATGTTAATTATCCTCCCTTCAATAGGTGGTACTTTTTCTCGAGTTCACCAAACTACTGTCAACATAGATGAGAATAGCAATAAGCTAAGGTCAGATTTTAACAACTTTTTAGCAGGCTTGATTAGTAGAATGCGTGATACCAATGAGCAAGAAGAACTGAACATCATGAATGGGCTTTCAGTATGATATGTTTACCTGCCGAGTGACCCACAATATTATTAAGTCATTGTCATTGGCTTTTTAATTGCTAGTGTAAATGATATGGATAATACAGTAAAAATAAGAGTAGTTTTTGATTCAGTTCATTTCATGATAAACCTAAACTGGCCTTACACAGAAGATTCACAGTCAATCAATCTACATGGTCAGTATGTAGTTTTGAGCAACAGGAAGACCACAATGTATTTCTTGTATCATTCAACACAAACATTGCCACGCCAGTGATCAATTAGGAAAGTTCATTATTTCCAAAATCCTAGAGGAAGAACTATGCTTAATAAGAATACCTAAGACAAAAAGAGCAACCTCTGTTCTTACTTTGATTTGAACTAATCTACCATCTTGATACAGCACTGCGATCATAATATTTAATAAAAACATGCAAGAGCCACATATTTTAGAGGATAATTTGTCATACCCTACAAGCCAGGAATTAAAAAATAAAACATACTATTGCTACTAAAAATACATATTCCAGTTAACATTAAGCAGTCAACACCGTAGAAAATTAAAGCATTAATCATATTCTGTACAATAAGAAAAGGATAATCAAATGTAAACATAGAATTTCCTAGGAAAATTTTAATTCTCATAGGAAGAGGCTTTAGAGAGGAAATATATACATACAAATTAATTTTACTAATGTTCGTCAATGAGGGGGGTAGCATCACCAGTACTTTCGACCATTGATTCTGGTGAGGCTATAGTTCTAGGTGTTGATCTTGCAGACATAGAGCCATGAGGTGATCTTGTCTCATAACCAGTAATGCGAGGATGTTGCCCATATCCCACAGCAGGACTAGAGCGAGGTGTACCACTGCGACTAAAGTGACCACTACTTCCTGGTACTCTTGGGCTCTGCTCATATCGCTTGTAGCCTGATCTGCTCCTAGAAACAGAAGAGAGGAAGAGGTTCAAATGCAATTAAGAAAAGCAAGGCTGTGGTGTAACTTAAGATATAACAGAAAACACAATACAATTGACTCATCCAAATACTTACGATTCACTTCGTGGTGTTCCACTTCCTCCTCCTGGTACGTAAGGACTTCCTGACACTGAGCCTCTAGGTGTACTATCGTATCGGGGAGTGGTCGACCTTCTTCCCTCATCATAGCGAGGAGTTGTGCCTGATCTGCAAACCAAAAGGTTGTGAGTTAGAACAGATATATTCTTTGTGATATAGGTCTATATCTTGGAGGTACTTACCTGCTGTGTGAAGAGTGAGCAACATGAGGTTGATGGGGTGTGGGTGTTGGAGCTGGTCTGTGTGATGGTGTTCGATGTGCTGTTTGTGCTGGGGTAACAGCACCTGGGTGCAGAAATCCGGCTGTCATCTGTGATGGAGTAGGTTGACCATATCGAGGTGTTTGCGTAGCATGGTGTGGTGTCGCATAAGGTGTCATGAAAGGTGTTTGGCCTGATGGTGTGTAGGGCTGTAACAAGAAAAAAGAGGTTGAGATAATGTCACAGCCTAAAAAACATTTTTTCTCAACCAAACCAATTCAGTAGCTTACAGTATTAGGGTAGCCATGAACACTAGCAGCTCCATAAACACCAGGAGTATGAGAGTAATGTGGAGTCTGACTGGCCACCTGTGACAAGCTGTGCAGCATATGGGTCGGCATACTTTGCGCAACTCGTTGAATGGCAGGGTCAATATCTGAAATTGAAAATTACCAAATGTGACTACCTGAAAATGAATACAGATAATGTCATGGTTTGTATCATGTAGAATAAAACTTACTAGCCATGCTAAGATTTGGAGTTGCTGGGAAGGGTGTTCTGCTAGTCATCCCAGCACGAGGAGTACTTGGCGTGCTTCCAGGAATAGGATCTCTGAAATGTTCTTTGAACCACTTGAAAAGTGCGTTCAAATTTTCAAACATTTGTTGCCTAAATCTAAATCCATCAGGTGTAACTGTCACATATTCATGCCGGCATCGATTAAGTATATATGAAAGCATGAATTTTCCAGGGAGCGACTGTAAAGAAGAGATACTGACAAATTACTCCCCGAAACTTACAAAAACGGCAGTACACAAAAAAATCCTAATTGCATAATTAGGACTTGCCTGAGTTGCTGATATTATATAATGAATCTTGCTCGGATTTCTCCGTTTTTCATCCTTTAATATTTCTTCAGCTTTGTCTTTTTTACCTCCCATTGTTTCACGGTAATATTTAAATGAAATCAAGTCACGAGCATGTGAAGCCATGGGATTAACATGTCGAGCTATGATTTCATCAAGGTCTTCAAACTCATCCTTGCCAATCCACAAAGATTGACCAAGTGAAAAAGAGTTCTCTTTACCTTCCTCTCTTACATCAATATGTTGATATATGTTGTCAGCTACTTTCCAAGTAACAGTCAAATGATCTGCTCCCTTAAAAAAAAAAAGCAAAAACAATTGATCAAAATAATATTAGACAGAATTATGCATAGACTGCCATAAGTGAAACTAAAATAACAACCCTTACCTTACTAGATGGTCTGACAATACATTCACCCTGATCAAGAGTAGCCATGAGTTTTTCAGCTTCCTTAAACGAAATGTTATGGAATGAAGGATGAACAATAACTCGCTTGATGTAGGCATGTTGCTGTTTCATCTTCTTTGTATCCTCCTCTGTTTTCTTGTCCTTTGCCTCTCTGTCTGTATCATAGTATGGATCTCGATTTGGTCTATATATTTGGAAAAAACAATTTCACAGAATGAAACATGGTATGAAGAACTTTTGTGGTTATTACTGAAATTTTACCCTACCTCCATTCATGGTTGGCATCCATGAGGTCTGAAGATTTGGAGGTACACTCAACAGAAAACCTATTCACATCAATCTTTGTTATCCGACAGTGAATTATCTGGTTTGTTTTCACTCTTTCTTCAGGATTACTGACATGTTTATCAGACAAGTTTTTAATGTGAATATAACCTTGAATACCATTGTCAAGACGCAACTTCACGCCGGTGGCCTTTCCAGGACATGTTTCAGCATCAAAATGATTCCAAACTTCAGACAGCTCTGGGAAATCATTTTTCAAACAAAAAGGACATTGCCACAAACCAGTCTCATCATTTCTGACAGGGTTTGCATTATCTAGTTGCTCATGTTGTGGTTTGCGGTGTTGAATGCCTATTACAGTAGCTAAAATCATTTTCCCAAGATAAAATGTTTCTGGATTCTCCTTGGTTAAGATGTCAAAAAGTTCTTCTGGGTTAGGGGAGGCAAATGGAGTACGCATATCCTTGTACCTGTGGTTAAGTTCATTTCTAATATCATACAAGGTTATGCTCTTATTGCCAAAGCCTTGTCTTTCAAGTTCTTCAGCAAAAGCATCCAGGTCAAGATCTTTTAATCTCTCTGGAGACTCCAAAATTTCCTCTAATGCTCCAGCAGGATTGGCATCCTCATCATCATACTCCAATGCATCCACTGCCATTTTCCTTGCCCATTCATAAGCTTCAGGATGAACACGAGATCCATCAAGAACCTCTACATATGCTTCAGTACTAGAATAGAAATAAGAATGTTTTACTTTCCGCTTCATCTTTAACATGAAGAAAATAAAAACAAAGGTAAAACAAAACCATTACGATTTCCTCACCTGTCTCCTAATGAGTTTGTGTCAATGCGTATAAATCCAGCACAATTAATAAAAACCTTGGGTCCCATGTGACAAGATGTTACTAATTGGGTACGGTTTTCTAAACGCTGGTTGGTTTGCTTCAGAAGCTTGATTAGTGCTGTTCCCTTACGAGGACCAAGTCCACAAATAAACTGAACAAGGTTGGCAGTTTGACCGGTTTGAACAGCAACATTAATATCTACTCCAACTTCGTTGGTTCGATTTACAAATTCTAGGTATAGTGCTTCAAGTAAGTCTTCTTTGGCCAATTGGTCCTGGATAGAAAAGTTTTTAAAATTGTATCATATATTTCTGTATTATGATCTACATAGTTAGAGAACACTTTAAAATTCTCACCTGAAGGGGGTGAAACCGAAGACATAAAATTTCCTCATCACTAGTACACAGTTGAGAGTACTCTATTAATGGGTCTTGTAACCGGCGTGCAAGCGATATGGCTTGCCTCAAAAGCAGAGGATAATCTCTGAACTCATTCTGAAATTGAAGAAGTTCAACTCATTCAAGTAACTCGATTGTGGCACTTACTTTGAAGTACAAAATATAATTGAAATGTTAATGTAAATCATTAATTTCTGTTTACCTCTGCCTTAATAGAGTTGGCAAAAATTTTGGCAAGGTCATTGTCAACAATTTCAACATTGATGGAAGGAAATTGATCATCCTCCACCAAATCTTTTACAACATTTTTCAGGTCCTGGACAACCATTAATGCATCTCTGCTCTCTCCACCGACAACAATAACATGAGGCTTTTTGGTTGAGATGAAATTGCGTACTGCAGTAAGGTCTGCCTCCTGGTAAAAGAAGAAAAAAACACAAAAAACAAACACAATAGTAGGAGGTAGGCTCCAATGTTTAATAAAAGCTTGTAGTACAAGAAGTAGGAGGAAAATACCTTTTGAAGCTTATCATCTTCCCTGTAACCATTGCGCCTCTTTAAAATGCCTGGCAACCGTAGGTAGTCAGTCACCTCCCCATCTGGGGCAACAATACACGCAAACGCAGCTTGGGAATAATCAGGCACATATGCAAGACCCATGACACGAAGCCCCTTCGACGTGTCATAATCATCTTCATCTTCATCTGGGAACTCAACAGTGTAGGGTGAAACCTGAAGAAAAGTTTTCATTAAAATATTACTTGTATGTAATTTATACTCAACACAACAAAAAAAATAATACAGAAAAGTATGAGTTTAACCTCACCTTAATCCAATTGTACAAACGCCGGCAACAGGACCGCAGAACACAATCCTTTGCCTCATTGTGTAAGACACTCTTCAGTTCCTTTCTTATTTCAGGAATTAACATTTTACGAAGAGCAAGATCAACACATTCTACCCGAATTGTATTCCATTCTTGGACATGTTTGATAAATTCATCCTGGCAATTGTAAATAAAATAAATAACACTAGGCCTTGTAATACAATAATAAACAAACACAAAAATATTGCAAAAAATTTGCAATTTGAATACTACTTATCATACCCTTAGGTAAAGTTGCTTGGCTTCTTCAATAAAAGAAGCAGTGGTCAAGCCTTCTATTTGGTCAGAGAATGAAATAGTTATGTTCTTTTCTTCCTCAGCCATAACCAGTTTCAAAAACTGTTCATCAGACAAGTCACGAACTGGTTTCCCTTTCAAATATTTCAATCCATAAATAGGGTGGTTTTCATCTATTTCCTTTATACCCTTCTTGGTGGGTACAACATCAATTTTGGAACGCTCGAAAAGCGCCTCTCTGACACATTTCCGTACCAATGGCTCCCTTGACAATTGTGCAGCAACCATGTACTTTACAGCCTTCAAGACTTCTTCAGAATTCGGAAATTGCCTGTAAAATATGACAAGAGTAAAAAAAACTGTCTTCAAGAGAAGAATGAATAAATGACAAGCAGCAATATTTAGCTCCAACACTTACGCAGAGAGATATTCTTTAGCCAAAGCAAGAGGTTCAACAGATTCCTGTTCCACCTCATGTCGTTGGTAATTATCTCTCAGATTTTCAGCAAATTGTTCAGGGGAGAGTCCAAACCGTTTGGCAAATCCTGCTAACCGTGCTTTCCGACACATGCTATATGGTCCAGACCTAACAGCCTGTTTCACTTGATCTTGAGGTTCATCCTCCTCAACATCATCTTCCTCATCTTCAAGATCATCATCATCCTCTACATCCTCATCAGTAACCTCCTCTTCTTCACCATCATCATTAACTATTGTTTTCTTTTTCTTCCTTCTCTCCCGACGATTACGTTGTGCTTCTTTACGTTGCTGTCGCTCAAGTTTCTCTTTAGTTTTACATGCTATTTGCATAGCTGGAACCTCATGAGAGTAATACAGGAGAAAATGCATGTGAACATCTCGGAGTTCTTCTGGAGTCTGAACGGCTCGCACTCTGGTGAAATTTAACAACTTGAATTAGATCAAGATAAAACTGCACAGTATTTAGAGAAAAATCAAACATCTGATTACCGGTCAATATCATCATCTGTCAAAACTCTGACATCTTCAGGAATGTCTGCTGTGCTGTCCTTAGTTAGCTGCTCCCCTTGATAATCACGCATTTTCTCAAACAGTTTAATAAGTGTTTGTTTGCGTGCCAATAACTGACACCACTGGACACATTAAAGTAATATTAAGACACCAGAAAGAAAAGTTTTAAGTAATTTCAGTAATGAAACATTAATGTTACTGGATATTTTCGACCAACCTTTTCATCATACTTGTACACCTTCCATAGATCACTTAGTGTGAGCTCTGGAGAGACATACTCTTTCCTATAAAACGCAATAAAAGGAACTTCCAAACTTTGATTTCTCATGAAATCAAGAGCTTTCTTAATCTTGTATTGTGTAGCACTTGGTTCTTTTCTTGTCTTATCACTCTCAGAATTTAAACCATGCTGAATCCAAAACAGACATCTTTAAAAAAAATATTCAAATAAATGCAATACAGCTGTATGAATGGAAGTGTTTTACCTGAGTTGAAATAGAGGGTTTGCAAAAGGCTTGCTTGTAGATCCAAGTGGCTTCCTCTTCTAACTTTTCATCACATTCTGGTGTTACTGGTGTATCACGTAACTGCATCCTTTCTGGTATGTCTGTGTTACGAATCTAGGAAAATGAAAAATGAAAGATGAGGAAAAATACTTTGATCAGAGACAGGAAAAATTCATCAAGATCTGTACTAACCTGATTATCCAGATCAGTAAAATGACCTCTCTTTAGTTCGCTAGGTTCATAAATTTCAAATATAGATTTCTTTGATGTTTTCTTTGCTGCTTTTTTCTTTGCTTTCCTCCTACGAAAATAATAGTAAGTTGTGATTGGCATAGAATAGATGGAAGTATATGGAATGTAATGGGCTGTTATTGCCAAGCCTGACAGAACTGGTCATAATTTTACCTTCTTCCTGGATCATCCTCTTCTTGGTAATCTTCATCTTCTTCATACTCCTCCTCTTCTTGATCATATTTATCAAACTCGTCATAGTCAAAATCAACTCCAAAGATATCTTGTGCTTCTTGAAGAGCCCTAATAAGATTAGGACACATAATATAAATAAATAAATTACTTACTCCTGCTAAGGAAAATGACAGCAGAGGTACTTACGCATCCGTAAAAATAGGTTTTCGCTTTTTACGTTTATCGGTGATAGGCCGCCCTTCATCATCAACAATAAAATCGTCAGCGTCTGAATAATCATCTCCTTCTTCATCACCCTCTTCATCAAAATCGCCTGCAGTTTCATCTCGACGCTCTGAGGACCGATCTTCTTCCTGTCAAACATAAATACACCAATTGATAAACCAAAATGGCACAATCAGCAGACCCTGATCCCTTCATGAAAGAAAGAAAAACCACAACTAGAATACTTAGTATCAAGAATCAAAGAGAAGAAGAAGAAAAAATAAAACAGTTCAAACTCAACTTACCCTTTCATCAGCCTCCTGAGACAATTGAAGCACACAAAAAAATAGTTTAGTCACATCACACTTTAAAGTAGCCAAAATTTGTTACACAAAATCGGGACAACATTAAAAATAGCAACATCCCTTGAAATGAACAGCAAAATTTTAAAAACTTATTGAAAAGCAAAACATATGCAAGCATCTTATAAGCTGGCTAGAAAGAAACATAGAACACCCTAGCTCTAGCAAGAGCATTGTTCTTTTTATCCACAGTTTGAGAGAAAAAAGGAGGGGAGGAGAAGGTGGGGTTAAAGTGGGGCATATAACCCCAAGATGCTGAACTTACATTATCTGACCCTTCAAACAGCTCATTTGCCACTACATCCCTTTCATCTCCTCTGTCTTCCTCTTGCTCGTCTTCAGATTCATCAGCCGTTATGCGCTTCAAACGTTTAAATCGTTTCTGATAAAACAAAAGGAATAAATGGTAATTGTTGTAGAAATTGGAATATAATGCACAAATACTAATTCAAAGAAAATAATTAAAATTTAACTACACACCTTTCTCTCTACTTTAACACCAAGGTTTTCCTCTAGCAAATCATAGTCTTCGTCTTCTAGACGATCATCCAGGTCATCTTCGTCATCACTTTTCTTTCTCTTTTTTGACCCAGCAGATGCATCTGATTCGTCCCCACTTTCCTCAATTGGATTATCATCGATAAGATCTTTTAAGTCCTCCCCATCTCCCTCATCTGGCAAAAGAGTACAAAAAAGTGTTGTCACACATTTGTGTGTCATGTTGTACAGAAGCAAAAGCCCATCCAATTGGACCTCATAATTCACACCAATCCATAACACTTCAGTCAACGAGTCTCAATGGCAAAGGCCATGAAACTTCAAGTTAGCTGCTTCAGATTTGCGCAGTGATAGTAATCATTGGTTGTGCAGGCAGGAGAAACATAAAACAACAAAGTAAAAGAAAAAATTACCATCATCTTCGTCATCATCGTCACTATCAATTGTTTTCCGTTTCGTGGTCTTTTTCTCAAATTCTTCGTCCTGGAAAAAATAATGTGTAATGAGAACATGGCTTTCCATCACTTTGACAAATAATAATAAGAAGCCTTACTTCACTTTCTTCAGCCTCAGAGTCAATAAAGCCAGACATGTTGGTTAAAGGGTAAATCTAACCTGAAAAAATAATTTGAAACAATAGTTAATATTTGACAAACTACTGAATTAGCTACTACATTAGAATAATATTTTCTGAAGTGTATTAGAGATATACACAACTCAGGACAAAAATCAGGTAATATTGTATGGTACAACTCTTAAATCCATGCTAACTTCCTTTGACAATTAGTAAAACCCGTCAAACAGTATGAACAGTTTTCAAAGTGCATCATTAAGTGTATCGAACGTTATGATTATCAGAGAAGAGAAACTGTGAATTTTGGTAGAAAATCTATCATCAATCTGACGTAAACATGGTACAAACCAGAGGTTAGAACAAACCGTATCTCCGTATGAAAGATATTATTAACAATCGCGACTTGTCGGACAGATACTAACAAAATCTTGATTACTTTCTTTAGATGAAAATATGAATTGTTAAAACAGAACAAGCCAGAATGCTAAGTTGCGTTAAAAACTACCGCGTTCAAGAGCTCTACCTTTCGTGGGCCGAGTAAGAGAGTAAGAAATGTCAGTCAGAAATACGGTACAGACTACGACGATTTGAACGCCGAAATGTACATAAATTGTTCCCCGGATAGTATGGGTGACAACTGAACATGCAGTTTTATTTTCAATGTTATTTCTGCACTTATAACCAATATATTTGTGTCTACCTTGAACACAATAACTTTAGGAATTTCAGAAGTTTAGGCAGGCAACCGAACCGAGCCTTGCCGAGCCGAGCCAAAAAAAGCCAAAATCTAGCCAAGCTCGCCGACTAATCGAGTCGCTCATTCGAGAGAGCTATGTGCTGATTTGCGGGCTTTACGGCTTCTGAAACGGTTGATACGGTTTTTCCAATAAATAATTCAGAAGATATTTTAAAAATTAAGACAAAAGATATAGTAAAATGTCGGGCTGTGACGGGTAGAGCGCCAAAATACGTAGATCGATAGATTTCTTCTTCTTATGTTCTTCTTTTTCATCTCACGGCCTACTTGTCACCACCAGAAAGTTTTTTCCTCGACCTGTACGGCGTCCATTTTTCTTCACAAAGCCGGCGTTTTCTCACATTTGTTTGAGTGTGCCCTTGGCGGATTGTCGCGTCTAAAGATTTGGAGCGGAAATATTAAGACTTCTGTTGTAGGAAGTGGATCTCGTTATATTTGACTTTTACTTGCAGCAATTTCTTTGAGGGAAATGTCCTACTCGACGAGGTCTGGTAGGCAATCAGGTATGTGCCTATAGACGCATTTCTTCGTTTTGGCTATTTCAGGGGTATTTTCATTTGACTAAAGAGGTGGAAGAAACTAAGCTGTGGGCAAGCATTGCCTTGATATGATTTTTTTTAAATCATTTTTACCGGGCCGGGTTAACCGCTTCACCCATGCCCCCAACCCTACTGACTGGGAACAGTGGATCCAATGAAACATTTTGGAATGGCAAGTTTTTAGGATTGTGCACGCCCCGGTGCATTTTTTTGTCCATTTGCCAGACGTTTAAATTGTTTCAGTATTGTTATCCTATTCTTTTACTGTGCGAAGGAACCCACATGGATTGAATTTGCTGGTTGCTGTGGGCTGCTTTCCATCTTTCTCTTGTAATGTTATAGGTCGAGGAGGGCAGCAGCAAACTCAAGTTACATACCATCAAAGTCCTAGACAGCCTGGCCAGCAGCAATCATACCAGCAGTTCCAGCCACCACAAATGATGTATCCTGCAAGTCAACCTGCTCCACCAGGAGCTTCCTCCCCCCTTCCTCAACACCAACAGCAGCAACAACAACAACATCAGCAGCAACAGCAATATCAGCAAACTCAGCAGTCGCCCCAAACTCCCCAGGTAAGAATTTTATGTAATCTATTTTTCCCCTCAACATTTGCTCAACTAGCAGAAAGTTTCTTTATTGCTGTTTTACCTCATTACTGTACATTCAATGGTCCATTTGCAATTGTTACATCTTGAGTTGTTTAGTTGGTCTGTTAAGGCATTTTTATAATTTCATTTACATGCTTTAACATAATTTTCAATCTAGCTGTCTCTTCATTCCAAATTTCTTCTAGCTATGTTTGAGATTTGTAGCTCTACTTATTTCCTACTATGATTTTGTTATAATTCATTTTGCATTTCAACAATAATCTTTGTGTTGGGTTTCTTATCACATGTTTGGATTCTATTGCCCTTCATAGGACAAAGGCTTTGAGTGGCCGATCTACTATGCTCTTGGTCTGACTCAGTTCAAATCCCATATTTCTAGGTAGAAAGGGTTCGCCTTCCAATTTGGGGTACTGGAGCAAGCACATGTTTCCACTGTTGTTTATATGTAGTAGGCACAGTGTAGTGTCCTGTGCAATTTTACAGACTTTGCTCTCTGGTAACTGTTCTGCTACAGTACTGAATTATGTTTATGAGGGCGAATCTCACAACCATACATGTTACATCTCACATCTTCTGTTGCCTGACAATACCAGTCATTCTTAAGGTGAAATGGGATTTCAAAAGCCAAACTTGTTACAATGTGATTTTTTGGGTAATAAATGAACTATGTTGGGTCAAAATCAAATTCTTTCAAACGCACCATATTTTGGTGGGTATTGGAATTGCTGGTTGTCTTTGGCAAGAAGGTGTTGAGGGGTGGGGCACAAGTGGGTCTGGCCTTGAGCTAGTTTATGACTGGTGGTGGTGGGGCCTTGCCCTCTCGTCCCCTTGTCTGTCGGTTAGTTCAAGACGCAGCAACCGGCTATAGTGAAGATGGAGACATCCACACCAGCCAAGACTGGTGCACCTGAAGGTCAAGCAGCCCAGTCACCAGTAGTCCTCACACATCAGATTCCTGTGCCATCCCAGCCTCAAGTTCCCACGCAGGCTCAAGGTGCAGCTCCAAGTGCTGCTCAAAGTCTAGCTCAGCCTGGACAGCTAAGTCTGAAGGATGACGACTCTGAGGTATCAGAGTTGAAACCATGGAAGAAGCAGAAAAATCCTTCATGTTAGTACAGTTCACTTGGAAGTGTTACATATTTTACGTATATTGTTTCTGTGATCAACTGTATTATTCTTAATCTTTTCAGTCAAGGTTAACAAGGTTTTGAAGAGACGCCGCCAGAATGCCAGATTCAGGAAGCTCCTCATTCCTAAAAATGCGATCATGGTGTTAAATGAGTTGCAGCCTGGCATTTCCTTTGAGGCGGAGGAGCAGACTAATGCCTTCAGCCAGTTGACCTATACTGTTAGAATAAATGTAAGTCCAATTAGCATGTTTCTGTACTATTCCTGAACTTTATCTATCTTGCAACCTTACATCATGTTATCTGGAAAACCTGTTTTAGATTGATAATACAACCTATACTGGTGAAGGCCCGTCTAAGGCTGCAGCAAAAGCCGCTGCTGCTGAGTTGGCTGTGAAAGGTTTGATCCTGAAAAAAATTTCTGATTCAGGATGTAAGAAAGAAGGCAAGTCTCGTTTTTTTTTTTGTTTTTTTTTTACTATTATCCTCTACTGCTGATGTGTTACTCTTACCTCTCATTGTTTTGAACAGGTGATGAGGAAATAATGGACACTACAAGTGGTGATGATGCATCAGAGAAAGGATCCACCAATGGTAGGAGAGTAATTCCAGAAGATGAGGTTCCATGGGGCAGTCTTGCATCTTTTGCTCTGTTTAAACTGTTTGCTGACTGGAAGGCACAGGGCACTAGTATCCCAACTGTTATGACTCCCCCTCCTGTGAAAACCATTCACAAACCTCCTGTAAGTCTTGGTAAATTATTCTCAGAATTTTTTTTTATTCAATGAAGAGAAAACTAACTGTTGATTTAAATTTGTCTCAGGGTCCCAAAACAACTACTCCTCCACCAAAGGGAGCAACAGTACTTCCTGAAAATGCAGAGGCTCTTCATCCCGTCACTCTTGTGGGTCGAGTTTTTCCTGGAACATTATTCACTGAAATATCACGAGAGGGAACCCCACCTTACCTCACATTCTGTATGGGAGCAACTGTTAATGGAGTTACATACACAGGAACAGGTGAGATTTCCTCATTGATCAACTGTTCATTATTTTTTTTAGTTTCTTTTGTAGTTACGTTAGTTTATTTTTTTCATTCTAGCAAAGAGTAAGAAAGAAGCAAAGAAATACTGCGCCATTGAAGTACTGAAGGGATCAAACATACCATATAATACCAACATTTAACTCCAGTAGCTATATTTTACCATAGCTAACCATGTCATTACTTCTCCTTCATGTACTCACTAAAAGTAATTTTATATGGTGACAAGAGATAAAAATCAGATCTCTATGACTCACCTATAGATTTAGTGCTGTTATTTCATTTCTTTTATAAAATTAAGATCTTATTTACATCACTTGATGTATGCATTGTGTTATTTTATAATTTGATAATTGCTGTTTTGACACAATACAATTTGTTTTGTTCATTTGTTTTAGTGAGCCTATGAATTGAGCTTTTGTCAAAATAATATCTGACGGAAGATTTGCTTTATTCCATTTAATGTTTGTAATTGTGTTTTAATTATTTTCTATTTTTCTTTGGTGATTTAATTACCTAAGTCATAAAGGTAGTACATACATTGTAATGGATTCTTATAGGCCTTTCCTTTTTCACTCGATTGGTTTTTGTTGCCCCATGTTCACTTATTGTTTTTAAGAACAGTATTAACTCCTTTTTTCAGATTTTTCTTGTTCAATTTATGTTAGTGATTCAGTAGATACTTTTATTATCGTGGTCCACACATCTCACAATCAAACTTTCCTTCTGAAAATACACATCACTGTAATGTAATAGCTGTTAAATTTGTTTGTACTTTCAAATCATGTGTTGTGTGTGACATCCTTTTTTAATCAAAGATGTGGACCATGCACACTGCACATTTACAATAGTAGCATCAATGTATATTTGGATGCCATTCACTATTTTTGTGTGGAATCAAAGTATTGAAATATCTGCAAAAAGCTTATGTTAATGGGTAGATCTTAAGGTGTGAATAATAGTAAAACCCAACTTGATCATTGATTATTATTATTTACAATACAAAAGCCTGTCTACTAGTGCGTACAAGTAAACGACCAATAATCTACACAGTTCATTGCCATTCAACAAAAAAATAAAGGATTGTACTGTTGCGTCTTGTTGAGGAGACGTAACCACAAAAAACATACATTAACAATCATAAATTAGACATTTAGGATATTGGCAACAATGTAAGGTAATAATACAATTCATTTACCATAAATTACATTATATTATAATGAAGAGGGGACAGATCTGTTGTCTCCCCTTCAGGTATCACAAATTTCGCGGGCATTCACCACTTACTTGTGTGAATAGCGAATGCCCGACCCGTTAATGGCTGTTCTTGAAGCCATGATTAGGACTTTGCGGCATGTTACATTGGTTATGCCTTCTAACCGAGGAGTACATCACTTGAGTCGGTACACGCGATAAAGTAAAAACCAATAATACTTATGAAAACGTTCTGGAAAAAGCATGATGATATTATGCAATTCGTAGTACATAGTAGTGGAGTGGAAGTCTGTATGTGTTAGGACTGATGTACACCTCGATTTTAACTTAGGCCTTAAGCTATATGTGACGGTTTCCCGTTGGTAATACATAATTTACCCCTTAAAACAGTTTGCAAGCTCCTATTGTCATGGTTTGAGGAATACATCCGCTTCGTCACTTATTGTCATTTTCTTCATTACTTGGTCGCACCGAGTCAACCTAAAGGCGCTTCTACCCACAATGAACGTTCCCCGAGTTGGGCGTCTAACGTTGACTTGCCCGTAGCACCCCGCACCTTGAGCGCTCTGGGGAGGGCCACCGTCTTCACACAGCTGCGTGGCAGGTTGGCCTATTCAGCACGTAGCATGCGCTCTACTAGCGTCGTAGCCTCATGAAACGTTCATTGTGCAGTCACTTCAAAAAGTACAAAATGTTCAGTGAGATACTGAATACCTCATTCGACTGTCGTTGAATACTATACAAAACTACAGGTACATACTAATTCTCCGGAGTAGAGGAGATGGTATGTTGTGACAAATTTATTAAAATCATTTCCTCTCTACCCTAATTTATGATTTGATATTTGATACGAATTCACAAGTTACTGAAATGGCAGAATCAAAGAGACTAGACTGAAGGAATTCCATCTATTCACGAGTAATTTACACAGTATATTTAACAATAAGAACTGCTCCAAGACACATTTTTAAAATCGCGGCGAGGCGCTTCGCGCACAAGACACGAGACCACTTGCTTACCCTATCGCACCTATTTCACACCATACGTACACACACTCAGTCATATTTAAAAAGATAATTACATAAATACAAATATTTACAAATGTACTACAGAGGTAAGAGTCCTTAGGACCAAAAACGATTTGGTAATGTTGGAGGAGAGGGAGGGTATGGTCCGGCCCAGGTAAGCTCAATAGGGCGTATTGTCTCTGAGATGGGCTTGTTTCTTCACCTGCCACTTGATGCATTTGCCCCACCACGAGGTCTTGAGGCAGACCTTCTTGGGCTTGAGAACGAAGCACTTGGTCTGCACCACGTTGAAGAACAGCTTGCCCACCAGGTTGGCGGGCCCGTTGCCGGCCACCTTCAGACACGTCCGAAACCTGCAACCAAGCCGAAAGGAAGAGAATGAGTTTTAAACACCAACGACCTCATTGAATCCGCATTCGTTCTTTTGGAATCGAATATGCGTATTGACTAGTCTCTACAGAAACAAGGCGCCGAATGGGTAGGCAACACACATGGCGCTCGAGCTTGATGGAGAGGCTTCACCCCCCGGAGACCTGAGAGGGCTAACCGGCTAACCTAAAGGGCTAACCTGAAGGCCAACCGTGAGGCTAACCACCAGCGTGTCTGACCATGGCGCCGATCAGTAGCCCGAGTCCTTCCACACCCCTCATTATGCACTGCGCCTATAAGGCTTATGACATCGAGAGCCAAGTGGCGTAGTAAAGAGGCGAGGGGGGGGGGAGGAAGAGGGGCCTTCTGCCCTATCCCACACTCCCTTGGGCTGCGTCAGCAAGTTCCAGCGCGCATGTGGGGTGTGCGCGCGTCCGTCTGTCCTCAATCGCCCTGGCCCAGCAAAAATGAGCTTGCAAATCTGATATCGATCATCCAATTTCTCCCCCCCCCCTCCCTGCCATTTCCCCTTCATTGCATTCAACATCGCCAGCCACACGTGCCGGATGGGTTGCCTAGCTCCGACGGCGCGCGGTGCTCCTCGCAGTGCCCGCGCCCGACCGTCAACTCCTCCATCATCCTATTCAACTTAGTCCGCTCAGTCCTCAGCTGGACGGACAGGGCTGCTGACCTTAGGGCTCACTGCCCGCTGCCTGTTCTACTCGAGGTGCTACGCTACTCCTCGCCTCGCACAGCCAGTACGCCCACACGCGCGGCGCAGCAAGGGTCGCGCCCG
>NW_026267224.1:90649-91657 GCF_000697945.3 Frankliniella occidentalis
TTAGTAACGTCTAATTAACCACGAGAGTTTGTCACAAAGGGAAAGGAAAAGCAGGGCAGTCTCGGGAGGGCGGCGCGGGTCGCGGGCTGGCGGCGCGGGCGGGCCGGGGTCGGGTCGGGGTCGCGCCGTCAAACTAGTGGCTGGTCTGGTATGAAACATTCAACGCTGCTGCCGAGGCGGCTGCCAGGCGCGGTGCGCCCTCGCAGGGACAAGGAAAGCTGCACACTTCCAGCACTTCGATTTTGAAACACATTTACACCACAACTTACGAAAATGGTGGTTTTATTCGCGCTGCGAGGGCGCGGTGGGCGGTGGGAGTTGTTCAAGGTGTCTAAGTTCGCGGAGGCGCGGGTGGCGGCGTCCGCTGTTTCTTTCCAGACTTTCAGACCCCGCCCCAAGATACAAAACGAGAGAGGGGGAGGGAGGAAGGGAGGGAGGAAAGGGGCGAGCGAGAGAGACAACCGGGTTGGGGCGGAGCAGCTCTCTGGCGGCACCCGTTGGCCCCGTCCTGTCGCCTAGCTGTGACATCATTTATTATCCAGCCATTCATTTATGTGTCATCGGCACAGAGCTGGCGCACAGAGCGGCGCGCGCGAGTCCGTGTCGCTGGAGCAGGAGCTGGAGCTGGAGCAGGGGCTGGAGGAGCGGCACCCGCGCATACAGGATAGAGTCCCGCGCTTCCGACCAAAGCGCCGTGTTTTGATTTATTTACTTTTTTTTGATAAGCGGGCGATTGGGGGGGGGGGGGGGCGTTCGAAATTTTTTAGTATTTTTAGCTCAGTCAATGTGATGTTTTTCATATTTTGTAAATCTTTTACAGTGGTGCGCACCAGTTAAGGATGGCAGTGAAATCGAAAGATGGGCATGTAGTAGCGGACTCCCGATCAAAGTAAGTTTCCTGATCGGCTTTGCGGCCCGGGCAGCACAGCCACGGGAGGGGTATAGGCAAGCCGTCAAGGGGCTCAAGTGAGGCGCGCGATGGGCGTTGGGAGCGGGCGAGTGGGCGGG
>NW_026267224.1:102429-103725 GCF_000697945.3 Frankliniella occidentalis
CCCCCCCCCCCTCCCTCCAGAAGAAGAGAGCGACTTCGAAAAGAGAGTGCGTAACGCGTGCGGTCGCCACGCAGCAAAAATCATTTAATCCGACTTTGTTTTAGGGTTGGAAATTCCCAAAAATTTTCCAAAATTTCCGGAAAATTTCCGAAGATAAATAATTAAAGAAATCCGGAGTCTGGAAATTTTTTCTTTTTCTTTCGGAAAATTTCTGCAACCTTCCCGGGATTTCCAACCCTACTTTTGTTTATTGCTTTTATTCCGTATTCGCCTCGACTGGTCAGCAGACCTCTGCGCTATACTGTACTGCCGCGGCTGCAGCAGCGGGCTGTGCTCCCCCTACTCCCACCCTCTCTATGATTGGGGGTCAGATTGACGCGCGCTGCCCACTTGCGGTCTCGTAAACAGGCGGGCGCGACAACCTTAATGAAACTCCCCCCCCCCCCCCCCCAATCACTCCCATCTCCCGTCCGAAGGGCCCGATGCCCCGGCTCCCTCCTCCTCCTCCATGCTGCCTACACACTTTGCTCTTCTTTTCCGACGCATCACGCAGCCAGACGTCGTATCGCTTCAAGGCGACGATGACGGTGTTCAGAAGCCACTGGGATTTTAGCGGGGAGTACAAATATTATGGGGTCCCAAAATGGATCAGGACAGACATTGGAGTCAATATGGCGAGGGTCATGATATTTGTACCCCGGGGTACAAATATCATGGAGCACCTGTTGACTTAAATAGACGTCCTGCTCGTTTTGGTACCCCATGATATTTGTACCCCTTAAAGTCCACGGGGTCACTGAACATCCCCCTAAAGAGAAGCAGCGCTGCGCGGGGCTCAAGGGCGGCCTAGAGGGGCCACGAGAAAAACAAAAGGGTACAAAAATGGTGGAAGTAAAAAAGAATTGGAGGTATCTTACAAGCCGTGTACGATACCCTCTGCCAGATAGGCCTGGCGGCGGCGGTGGGGGCGGTTATACGGAGGTAGTACTCCGCGCCGCGCCGGCCGCACGGTGACTGGTTGTTAAGGTGACCGTATTATCTTGATGACGATGAAGGGGGAGGCGGAGGAGGGCCGTGATTGACTCTGCCGGCCGGGCCGCGGCGGGGGAGCCGTCTGAGCAGTAAGAGAGGGGAGGGGGAAGGGGGGAGGGGAGGATAGGGCAATTGAATGCCGGAGGCTCAAGCTGCTTGCGGCCACCCCGGGCCGGCCCCGGCCAGCAGAGAGGAGGCGTCTCTGATCCGATGCTGCGCAGGTTTTTGTTGATTGATCGTATTCGGACGCCGCGAAGCGAGGGG
>NW_026267224.1:104015-105828 GCF_000697945.3 Frankliniella occidentalis
ATGTTGACTGCGGAAAAGTTTCCAATTATTTTAGAAAAATTTTGAGCCTTAAAATCCCTACCCAGTCCTCCTTCCCAACCCTGCCCACTCCTCCCGCTCTACAAGGCGGTAGTGCGCGCGCCTTTGATTGATGTAACGCGAGCTAGAGGTGATTCCGATCGCCATCAGGTATGGCGTGCGACGATGGAGGGGAGGACGACGGGGGCGGAGGAGGAGGAGGGCGAGGCCAGGCGTCGTCCTGCTTGCCGGGGTAGCCGTGGTGCAGAGGAGGAGAGGTACCCGTCAAGGAGGCCGTGCCTTGGCCATGACCAAGCAGAGTGGAATCCCCAGCCATATGGTGCCGTTGGGCCCAACGAGGGAAGGGGAGGAAGGGGGTGGGGAATTTGCACTGAAAAATATCGGGGGGTGGAATAAAGTGCCATCCTCGGGGTAAAAGAAGGGGGGGGGGGGTGCACGACGAACCAACGCCGAGGCCAACGCCGACATGCAGCAAGCAGGACGTCAGGGCGCGACAGGCAGCAGGGTGGAGCGTGGTGGGGCGTGGCGAGGCCGGGCGAGTGTTGGGGCGTGGCGGGCGTCTTGTTTTCACGATTTTCCCGATCCGTGAAGCTGATCTGGCTCCACTAATGCGCCGTGCAGGAGATTACATCGAACAAGCGCGAGACAGACATTTAAGACAGACGTCTCGTCCGTGGGGGCCTTTTCGGGTTAGGCCCCCCCACCGCTGCCAGCACCCGCGCCGCCGCCCCCGCGGGCCGCCGCCTTGCTTGCTCATGCACTTGATGGGGCTGGAAACAATTCCCTCCTCATATAAGAAAACAAGTGAAGCATACCGAAAAAATAAAACTGCGAGTGCTCAAAACTTCAAATGTGCCCTTCCATGCAAGCCCGCCATGAGCCCTATGGGCCTCGCTATGGGCAGACGGCGTCGACCCCTGAGCAGCGCCGAGGCCACAGCGCGGGCGGGGCGTGGCGTGGCGGGGTGCAGTGGGCGCGGGGCGTGGTTGTGCCCCGCCCCGGTCTCGCAGACATAAAGCGAATAAGACGACGAAGACAACATCGGCGCGGTATCGCAAAGTTATGCGACTGTCAGTCACTCATTCAACGCTATGGCGGGGGAGGGGGTTTGGGGGAGGGGAGGGGCATGGCAGGGGCATTACTCTCAATTAGCGCGTCGCCGAGGATGTCGCCGATTTTGCATCTCCCCCCCTTCCCCTCCCCTCCTCTTTCCTCCGTCCGGAGGGCAGCGCCCGTTCCAGCTTTTGACTCCTTTGACTGAGCCAAGCAGTTGCCGCGCGCACCGCAAGTTATCATTTTCTGGCGCCGCGCGAAACTTACACGGTGACACCCAGTACTAGTAGTAGTTTGGCGCGCGGGCCGCCTTGGTCCTGTCGCGGAGGGGGGGAGGGAGTTGAGGGAGTTGCGGGGGTTGAAAAGAGATAAAAGCCGACAGGATCTGTCGGATGAGACGCGCCGAGCAGCGCTCGGCCTGGACCCTCCTCCTTAGGTCTTTAGCGGTCGGTTCAGCCCCGCGAGCAGCTCCCCCTTTTTGGAAGGGACGCCGGCGGGCCGCGCGCGCGCTGCTCCGATGGACTTTGATCCGATAACCGGGAGCAGCAGCCCCGCCCTGTGCCGCCGCCGCTGCTCCGCTCCGCTGCTGCATGTGCAGTTGTTCACTTGACCACACGTGAGCGGGCGAGGTGATAGCGCGACTGTTCCCCTAAACACGGCTTTGATTGAGGCAAACTTACTACTTTTATATGCACAGATATGCATAAAAAACAAAAATAAAACAATGTACACAAATATAAAA
>NW_026267224.1:106203-106768 GCF_000697945.3 Frankliniella occidentalis
GGGCCGGCCCCGGCCAGCAGAGAGGAGGCGTCTCTGATCCGATGCTGCGCAGGTTTTTGTTGATTGATCGTATTCGGACGCCGCGAAGCGAGGGGCTTTATAGCCCATGCAGATGGGCGGTACAGTGTAAGCAAAAAACAACACACGGTCTATGGTACACCCTGTAGAGTTAACACTACGTGGTAGGGGGCACGGTAAAACCTAAAAATGTCGTCCGCTGGCGTCGTCGTCGTCGCCGTCGCTCCGGGCGACGGAATAACGACAAAGGAGCAAAGGGTAATATGGAAGAGCACAACAACAAAAGGATCACGAAACACGCACAGGAAACGTTCTGGAAGAAGCGGCTACGGGCAGGAGAAGGAGGAGGGGGAGGGGGGTGTGACAAGGCAGCAGGCCAGGGCGAGTGTAAAAGATTTCATCTTGTGTGAAAACATTAATTTCTTGTGGCAGTCGGTGTAAAGGGCGCGGATGGCTCCGGACCAGAGGAGGAGGAGGAGGAGGAAGACATACGGCTTTACCTCTGTGTGGAGCGGCCGCGATGACAGTGGGAGCGGAGGGGAGGGGG
>NW_026267224.1:111242-113613 GCF_000697945.3 Frankliniella occidentalis
AAAAAAATGTTTTTTTTTCAGTAAGTTTTGTCATTCTTTTTCTTTTTGCTACCCGTTGACGTTCACTGTGAGAAATATATTTGTACATGTACGATATATTTTGTAATTTGCCATTTACAATACGAGTCGTACATGTACAACCTCCCGCTGTCGCTCGATATTCGATTCCAAGTCGATACATAGGGCTAGTAAATTGTACAATTTTAGATTGTACTTGTACGACTTCTTCCATGGAAAATTTTCCTGTACCCGGTACGACAATTTTTCACAGTGTTAGGGGCACACCATCAGCACCCCCGCCCCGCCCTGACCGCTCCTGAACAAACACTTCGGCTACCCGCCGCGCCGGTGGTGTGTGCGCCCGGCGTCGGCGGCACAAAATGGGCGTCAATATTGACCATGTCGATCCGGGCCATGGATATCATTTATTTCGATACACCGGTGTTACCGGGTGGTGGGCGATTGCGTTTTGTGTTTCTGGAAGCGGGCAGCAGCAGCAGGATAGCCGGCAGGTGACGCCGCCAAAGTTACACGCATATAATCGGTGGGTCGGGGAAGGTGTGAAACTGAGATAGCGCCAGAGGGGTACACGCAAAAAATACAAAAAAAAACTGATTGTTAAAGTATAATACTTGTATTGGATAGGAAGTTGACCGCAACTCAATGCGAATGCGAATCAATTGTAGTGAATGAAAAACGCGGAGCAGAGGAAAACGACTACGGCGTTTTTTCATTGTCATCCTACTTCTGCGAATTCACCCGGAGGATGATGAGGGAGGTGGGGGGGAGGGGGGAGGGTGCACTCTCAGGGAAACCTCCTGAATAGCAGAAGTGTATCAATGAGTGGGGAGGACACAATGACTTGCCCACTCCACGCCCGCCAGCGGCCCGCTATGGGGCAACACGCGGTCACTGGAGGGCAACACCACCACCACTCGTGAAACAAGCAGACCACCCTGTATGTATGTGAGTGTACGTGCGCGTGCTTAGCGAAAATGAGAACTATCACACATTCAAGAAAAATAGCGAGAAAAAAAAGTATCCGTGGGCTAAAAATAGCGAAATAATCGCATGGTTAAGAAAAGCTATTTGCATCCAATAATGAGGGGATAATGCACGACGTGGCTGCGGGCATGGCGCGGGCGCGGTGTGCCAGACACTGTTGTGGTTTATGTGGGCAAATTACTGTACCGCCGCCACAGCCTGGCGGGGCCTGGTGGGGCGGGGCGTGGCGGGGGAACTATACCGTCTACGACTAGATTGCAGTGTGAGGCCGACTGACTGCCATGACATGGCATCCAGTGGCGTAGGTGAGGGGGAAGTGTGAGAGCGAGAAGGTGAGAGAGGCGTGTAGTAAAGCACGCCTTACTCTCTCTCTCTCTCTCTCTCTTTCTCTCTCGCTCACCTATTGAACTCCCACGCCTGGAGAGTGACCAGGAGTTAAGGTTTCCGAGATGCTCTAACGAGCCAGTTATCTGTTCCAGGGAATCGCTTCTTTATAGATCCAGCACGGCCGGCGCTTTACTCTCTGTTAACAGGGTAGTGTTCAGGTGGGGCAGGTGGTGGTGGAGGGCGGAGGAGGAGCTGCTGCTGCTGGTCCTCGGAATGTGGGACACAATGCTATTGACACCTCCCGTCCCGTACCCCCAACCCCGACCCTCCGCTACGGGTGGACCCTCTCTGCTGCAAGGCGCTGCAGACCCTGACCCTGGTCGAGCACTCGGCTGCGTTGACCACTCACTGACTGACCAGGTGGGCCGAAGCCCAAAGGGCCATACGTGTGGACGCTCTTCACGTCTGCCTCGCATGCCCAGCATGCGCCTGCCGCACTGCTCTCACCAGAGGCTCTCACACGCCGCTTCTGCAGCCGATAGTCACAATCAGCGGCCCGATTGTTTTATGCTTTGAAATCAGAATCGCGTCCGGCGCACTTGGGCGCGAGCCGCGAGCATGACAAGGCGGCGTCGGGCGGCTGCCCACCTGCTGCCAAAACTGCGCCACCTGCTGCCAAACCTGCGCCCACCTGCCGCCAAATCTGCGCCCACCTGCCGCCAAATCTGCGCCCACCTGCTACCTGCTGCCAAACCTGCGCCCACCTACTTCCAAACCTGCACCACCTGCTGCCAAACCTACACCACATGCTGCCAAACCTGCGCCACCTGCTGCCAAAACCTGCGCCGCCTGCTGCCAAAACCTGCGCCCACCAGCTGCCAAACCTGCTCCACCTGCGAACAGCTGATGAGCCAACCTCCACGCATACCGCCGCCGTACCGCCGTGGCATTGGGCTGGGACTCATGTCACTGCTGGGTGCGAACGAGAAGAAGGAGGTCAATGTCTCTCACTCAGGGAGGAGGAGGAGAAGGGGGGGGG
>NW_026267224.1:117878-120198 GCF_000697945.3 Frankliniella occidentalis
GGTGCGGCGGGGGCTCGCGGTGGCGGCGCGACGACGCCCGCGGCTGCATCACGCGATCCCGCGCCGACCAATAGCGAGCGCCGCCGGCAACACCTCCGCTAACCGCAGCGGTTGCATGAAGGTGTAGAACCCCGAGCTGTACTGCGGCGCCGACAACCCGAGATGAAGCGGCACAGAAAGAATTACGACATTTTTGTTTAGTGGTGGGGTAGTTTTGTTACGGCCCTATTCTACCATTTCAGTTGAAAGAGTTGATTTTTAAAGCTAATTTTGTTTCTATAACAAGTACGTTATCAAGTAGAATGTTCCTCAGGCGCGGCGAAAATTTATAATAAAACCTACACCTTCTTATCATTGATATTTTCTTAATTTTTTCGTACGTCTTTGGGTTAGTGTGAAGTGCCGTAAAAAAAGCAAGGACAAATATGTTCATACCACGCTTTAAAAAAAATGGAACCGTCTCAACTAATGGAATTGATTTTGCAATAATTTCAAAAGGTACGCTGCGTAGAAGCACTAAGTCTTTCTGTTGTCGCGGGTAATGCCCGATGGCGGGATGATGCTCGCAAGGCGGCGAGGAGTGTCATGTTGGACAACTGTCAGGCGACGCGACGCGCCCTGGATGCCACCGCCACCGCCACCGCCCCGCCACCCCCTCGTCTGGCTCGTATAATTGTCCGCGGGGCTCGACCGCGCGGAGCAAGGTGAAAGAATCTGTCTTTTCCTCCTCTCGGTCCCCCCTTCTCCTCCCCTTCCCCTTCCCCTTCCTCCATTCCCTCACTGCTCTGCTGTTTAGTTCATCATCTTCCCTTTTTACCCAACTGCCTTATTTGCTCCGCGCGCTTCGCAGGCCATCGACATGGCAAAAATGATCCCCTCATCATGAAACTGACCTCGCACACAAAGATTATCATTGTCTCCCCCACCCCCCTCTTTTACGCATCGCGATCGCGACAAGACAAGAAGGCACGCGTCGGGGCATAACAAGGGGGTTGTGTCTCTGACTTTACATTTCGAAATCACATGGAGTAGAAACCACGCAGGAAATCCATAAGTGCGTAAATGTCACACACTTGTAGGCGTGTGCATTTCCATTCGTACGCACACTCTTATGCGACATGTGGTCGAAATCACCGAGGAAATAATTTGACTTAGTGTGTGAATATGAATTAACACGCCTACAAGTGTGTGGCATTCAAACACACTTGGGTTTCCACAGTGCAGTACTAGTGCAGGAGCGAGCATATGATGTCAGCTCTTGCAGGTTAAGAAATGACAAACGCTCACTCATCAAGGAAATAATTGACCCACTCTATAAAACCACGAAGACAAACTGAAAGTGGACACGGGAATGAAGTGACCACCGCCGCCGCGTGTCGATCGTGCGTAACGGTGTGCACACCTGCTGCCTGCCTGGTCATTAGTGGTCAGTTAGCGCGCCGGCGCGGGGTGTGGCGGGGCGGGGTGGCGAGGGGGGGGGGGGGGGCTCAATGAAAAGGCGAGCTGCGGCCAATCACAACGAATAACTTTCCGATGCGGAGCGCTGCTGTCTGTCGCTGTCGTATCGAGCGGTCGAGCACCAGCGCCCAAGCCGCCGCTGCTGAGGCGGAGGAGGGGGGGGGGACAAATGTACGGAATTCCCTTGTTGCGTTAAGGTCCCTCTTGCTGCCTTCTCCACCACCACAACCACTCCCCCTCGCATAGCGCAATTCTTTCTGCAAACGTCAACACCACCGACACGTCAACATAACGGCAACAAAAAAAGAAGGGTAACCCAGACGCGCGGACTTGCGCAGATAAAGGTTTGGTCCGTGTCACCCGCGCGAGTCCTGTCTGAAAGAAATTGTAGAAGGGAAAGACATAGTTAAGAGGACGTGACGCAGGTGTGTGTGAGAGAGAACGAGGGAAAGGGAGGGAGAGGGAGAGGGAGAGGGAGAGAGAGAGAGAGAGAGAGAGAGAGAGAGAGAGAGAGAGAGAGAGAGAGAGAGAGAGAGAGAGAGAGAGGGGGGGGGGGGGAGATACGCACTCCAATTCGAATCGAGGTGCTAACAGCGCGGCCCCCGGGGCGCAGCCGCGGTGACGCCGGCGGCATGGCGTGAGGGGCTTTCTCCCAATCGCCATCAAGTTCACCTCCAAAGTTCAGTCCCTATCGCTGACTCAGCTATACGTTCCACGTTTGGTGCCCTCTGAGGTTTTTCTTATTACAGCTGAGGGTAGGATTATTGGGTCCTGGTTCGACTCCGCGGAGCAGGGCCGCAAGTGCACTAGATGCTCTTGCCGATGTCAGTCGGTCAGAGGTCTTCGCCGGGGCGGGGCGGGG
>NW_026267224.1:122828-124301 GCF_000697945.3 Frankliniella occidentalis
GGTGGGGCGGGGCGCTGAAGTGTTGCAGACCACTCGTCCACGCGACACGATCTCCAGTCGTGACCGGCGGGTGCCTTGCGACGAAGAGGAGGTTCGTGCCCCCCGATGTCTGCTGCCCGCGCACCTGCGTCACCGACGCCACCCAACGCTTTTGTCTCCTTTTTCCGAGCCTTTTTCTATCCTCCCGAATTACAGGTGATTCAGTTCAGGTGAACTTTCCGAACCCTTGCTTGAACTTGAACTTGCTCCTCGGCCGACACCACGAACAAGGTCACATTTCCGGTAGGGGTCCCACCACCACCACCACCGCACGGGTCGCACGCCGTCTTCACCCGCGTCCGTCGCCCTTGACCTTCTCGGCGAGCGCCCTGCTGCTGACACTCGAATCGTACGTGTATCGTACGTGTACTACTTGGTCGCGCCGCCGCGTATGACAAGAGGCGGAGTGCGAGCCGCGCGCGGGTGTCAACATTTAAAAAGTGGCGCGCGAACACGCGGGTGGAAGGGGTACTTCACTTTATAAGAAAAAAAAAAATCAGTGTGCACCCACACAAAAAAAAAAAAAATTAAAAAATAAAGAAAAATAAAATAATAAATCAATGAAAAATCGAGAAAAACAGCACAGAAAAGCACAGAAAAATCAGTAAAGTCCTACGCTTCAATTTCTAGTGAGCTACCCCTCGGGATTCGCTCGGGGTGTGGAGGGGGTCGCGGCCTGCTTCACCTTGAGCGCGCGCCCGCGGGGTCGCGAGTGCGCAGCCCACCTGGAGCACACGCGACGCAGAGAGGGTCATATACGATTTGCAGGGCGATGAGTGCGGGGTGCCCGTCCCGGTCCCGTCCGGGCCCCGTCCTGCTGGTGATGTCACTGACAGCAGGTGGCGCGCTGCTTCGCGCTGCTCGCGCATTCCTCCATACTCCTATCGCGGCCCCGGGGAGGGAGGGAGGAGAGGAGAGGGAGGACTGCAGGGGGGGATGGGAGGAATGTCAATGACGAGCAGAACGGCACGGCGACGACCGGGCCGCCGGACGACGACGCCGCCGTCGACAAGATACTTGTCATGACGGAGGCATCACATGATCCCCGCCATCCCCTCCGCCGACACGCACAGCTCGCGGAGGCGCTTTGGCGCGCGGCGCTCTGCGACTGCTGCGGAATGCAGTGCTGTGCTTCACAGCAGAGAGAGCATTACACTTGCAGGGTCGGGTTGAAGCAGTTTTCCTTCATAATTTCCTGCTCCCTTTTTTTCCAGGTAAATTATTGTTTCGTTTTTAAACTTTTTTTTTTCGCGACCCCCTCCAATAACGAGCCGGGCCGGGGATCAAAAGGCCGTGGAGCGACACAAAACCGTATCGCGCCCGCCGCGCCGCGCTTTGCACCTTTTATTGAGGCACCGTCACTATGGTTGGCTGCACCAATGAGCCGCTCTATACCATTACTACGCAGGTGCGGGGGAGGATGGTTGGGGGAGG
>NW_026267224.1:124351-132605 GCF_000697945.3 Frankliniella occidentalis
GGGGGGGGGGAGCAGCGGCAGCAGCGCCGCCAAGCCGTCTGAATGAAGCACGGACACCAGAGTCATTCACGGAAACAAAAAGTCCCCAGCGGCGGAGGAGGGACGGACAAGGGCGACACGAACCAGCCCAGGTGAGCGAGAAGGGAGGCTAAGTAAGGGAGGTGCGAGCGAGTCCACCCGCCCGACCCGTCGTGCCGTGCTCTCTGTTTCTTCCTTCGCAACGCCACAAGCAGCAAGCAGCACGTCTCGCTACGCACGTCCCTTCCCCCGCGCCCGCGCGCGCTTTTCAATGGATCAGTTTGGAGTTTCTCCGTCCGTCCGTCCGTCTGCCCGACGGGGTCTCTGATTTGCATACTGAAATCGGGGCGGGTAAAAGGGTAGGGCAGGGCGCGCCGACACAAGGGCCGAGACATAACGGGTGTATCAATGCGCGGGCGAACGGCGAATGCGAGCGGCTCGGAGCGGCCATAGACCTAGGTCTATGGGAGCGGCTGGTGGTAAGCGCGCCCCTTTATGTGTGACACGAATGTCACACACACACAATTTAGTATGCGTGCGCGGATTTTCGATCGAATGAGTCACAGGTCTTTCTGTTATACCAGTTATACTGGATGGCTGATTAGCCCCGCGCGCTTCCGAAGTTAGACTGTACCGCACGCACGAGTGCGGGCGGGCTTGCCTATCGCCCCTGTCCACGGCGCCCTCGACGGCGCCTTACGGGCCGGGCGAGTAGGCATCCCGCCCGCACTCGTGCGTGCGGTACGTTCTTTGTAGACGGAGTGCTTTTTCCACGCGGGGAGGAAAAGACGTACACACTACCTCGTTTTCGTTTTCTACGCGCACAGCAGAGATTGCGAGTAGGCAATTCTCCAATGACTAATTATATGCTTGAAAAGACCAAAGTACGGTGAATGAGTCGAAAACTCCCCCCCCCCCCTCCCTGACCATACATTTATTCCTGGTTGAGAAACTCATCTCGGTACGTCCAAAACAATTCCACCGTGGCCCTGCTCATTTTAGAGGAGCACACACGTACGTATATTCTTGCGCCCTACAATAAGCTTGAGAGGGGCGGAGAAGCTGCGAAACCCTTGGCGAAGGTTGGTCGGGTTCCCTAGGGTTAGGGTGCGACGAGGGGGTGGGAGGGGAGGGTGGATGGGAGGAGAGAGAGAGAGAGGGTGGAGGGCGCCGTGTCGGCAGACAGCCAAGCAGCGGACCTGGAGGAGCAGGAGCAGGGGCTCGGCCGAGGAGCAGGGGCGCCCTGCTCTTATCAGCAGCGCTAACTGCCTCATTGCTCGCCAACCATTAGACTCGTCCTCGGAGCTGGACGCGCGGCTGGACACACGGCCTCTCTATCTCTCACCCCCCCCCTCTCTCTCTCTCTCTCTCTCTCCCCCCCTCTCTCTCTCTGTCTCTCTCTCTTTTCTCGCGAAATGGCATGACCTCAGCGCCGCGCGACCTCAGACTGTTTTTCCTCTCGGTTCGCGCGCGCGCGAGCGGTCCTCCTATCGCACCCACCCGTGCGCCAAGATGCGCCTCGTGCGCGCGGGCGGAGAGGGGGCTTGAAAAAAATAAAATAAAACGTTCTCGTGTGCACAGGAGTCCGTCGTAGAGGCGCTAAGACACATATCACCCGTCCGTTGCCTGCAGGCATGCCTAATCACGAGTTGGCCCTCTTTTTCGTCCGTAAAAAGGAATGCGAGCAAAGGCGTTGTCAGAGAGGCGCGCAAAAAGAGATTAAAAAGGCTCCTGGGGCGATTGTGCAAACGATGCGCGGAGCGCACAGAGAGGAAACGTGCCGCGCGTGGCACTGCGCCCTGGTAAACAAACAAGTGTTTGCGGCAACTGGCGGGCGGGCGACGGTGATGGAGAGGCAAATAATTAAATGATCAAGAGCGCCGAGAAGAAAAGCAGCGCGGGGTGGATCGAAAACGGTGTGTAATTAACACCTATATACAGACAAACGAAAAAAACAAAAAACAAAAGCGTAACTGCGCGCGCGACCCGTGCAATCAAAACAAAAGCGAAATGCGTCGTTTTTTCCCCGTTTTTGTTTTTGTGTTGCACACACCTCCGATATGACGGCACGTCCTTCACCTTGTGTCGGCCTATCGACCTTATCAATGAGATAACGCCCTCCTGCCGTGTGTGCCGCAGTCACAGTATCGGCTCGCGGCCGGCAGTCCGAGCAGGCAGCCACAGCCACAGTCGGGCGGGCAGCCGGGGCAGGCAGGCAGGCAGGTGGCCGGCGGCGCCAGGTGGTGGTTGGTGGTGTCATGAGAGGCATGTCGCCTCTTATCGACTTTCTGCGAAATCTAATGGCCTGATGCATGACGTGTGTGGGTGGTGTGCGCTTGTTGGGGGAGGGGATTGCAGTTTCACACCCTGACTATGGCAGGATGGCCATGCAGGATGGCAATAGCAAGATGAGCTTCAACTTCAACAAGCACGGTTGTAACGACTCTTTGCTATTCGGCTGGTATTTACTTCTCTCTGTATAGGGGTCGTACGAAAATTTTAGAACGTAAGGTGATTTGTATTTTACAGCATTTTTTGGAAATTGAAACATCCGACTTTGTGAAATGGCGGTGCTTGGTGAGGCAGGGTCATGAAAAATGTATACCCGTCCTAACGTTACAAATGGGGGTTTATACTTTATCATCATGGTTTTCCAAACGTCAGCAGCGCCGGGAGCGAAATAGAAACACAACCACCGGCCGTATGCATAATCATAGTGCAAAGAAATAAAAATATAATTGGCTGACGAATGTCTCAACTACACAGTGACGGAAGGTGAAGGTAGATGGCCACCCGTGCAGTTTCGGTTTCGTTTTTTGTTGTTTTTGTTTCGGGGTTCTTTTCTTGTTTCATAGTGTCACATTTCGCGGCACGCGCCGCGACTGGTGTGACGCACTGTCGCGCGCCTGGCGCCAATAACACACTCGACGCGGTACTCTATCGGAGCGCGGAGTGTGTGGGGAGTGGAGTGGGGGGGCAGCAGCAGCACGGCACTGCGCGCATCGCAAGAAAGGGATGGCTGCTGTTGAAGAAGTTCATCCCATGCCGCTTATACTCCTAAAGCTTCCCGCTGTTCTGTTATGCTCCCCGTATAGACCCGCGGCCCGCCCGGCTCGGCCAGCTCTATGGTGGGTCCACTTCACCATGGGGCGCACAGGTATTCACAGGATTGGGGGGGAAGTAGAGGGGGCGGGGGCGGAGGTGGGGGAGGGGGTGATGACGGATTCCAAGGAATAATACATAATCGCAGGAGGAGGGGGCGCTCAGGTAGAGCGTCGCCGGCCCGCGCTCATCGAGGCCCTTCCGGAGGTGTGAACGACGCGCTGCCCTCACAGCCGGGCCGGGCCGGCGGGCGGCGGCGCGGCGAGCGATACACTCTAGCAGCACACCGCCCCCACAGGCGTCGCGCGTCAAGATTTTAGAATCAGAAAATTTACGGTGAAAATTTGAAACTCTTCCATAAAAAAAATTGAAAAAAATTGATATATTTCCAAAAAAATGTACTTCTTGTCCCGGGGAAAATTGATTAAAAAAAAAATATCTGGAAAAATTTTCCAAAAACATTTCACCGTTTTTCGGTTTGAAAAACTGTCCCTCTCACGGTAACCAACAACCCGCCCGCCCAGTCCAAAAGGGACCAATCAAGGACAAAGAGGACTTTCTCCGGGGCGTGGCGGGGCGCAACGTCGAGTGTCCGGCCAGTTTATCCACGAGCGCATCGGTGGCCCCGCGCTGCTATCGTTGACAACCATCCTCACGTAACGTCATCGTAAACCACGCGTTAAAGACTGGCGGGCCGCTTCAATTTTCGTCCCCGCCCCGCCCCGCCCCGCCGCCGCCGATGATGACGCGACGCGTGTTTCCCTCCTATTTTTCTCTTTTTGAGATTTTGAGATTCCCGCGGGCCCTTCAATCTGGAGCAAGCAGCGCGGAGCCTGGCGCTATGATGATCTCCCATCTTTTCCTGGTTCTTGGGACCGCGGGGATAACGACCCCCGTCACGACCCGTGTTTCCGCGCGGGACTTTACGATGTAAATCCAGCGGCGTAGCTAGCGACTGCGATTACGGACCCCCCCCCCCCCCCCCCCCCCCCCCCCCCCCACCCCCCCCCCCCCCCCCCCCCCCCACCCCCCCCCTCTCTCTCTCCCTCTTCCTCGCACCTCACACGAGGCACACGCTACCATACCAAGACTCTCGCACATTTCTATAGCACTTTTAGGATGGAAACGGCACCTGCACACACACATATTTCTAGAGAATTCGAGCAGCGGGGATCGGCGCGACAGGACAGCAGCAGGAGCAGGTCCGCTGACTGCCACCATGAGGAGAAAAAGAAGCAGAAGAAGAAGAAGAAGAAGAAGAAGAAGAAGAAGAAGAAGAAGAAGAAGAAAAAGAAGAAGAAGAAATGAGAAATACGCCGCCGCGATGAAACTGCTGGCCAAGGCGAGGCGTCATGAGCTCCGAGCGGGACAAGCTCGGGACAAGCAAGACACGAATCTGTTTACTGCATCGTAAATTAATATCCTGGCGGACGGCGGCGCCCTGGACGCGGATAGCGTCGCGGTTCCAACCCCTCCCTCCCCCATCTCCCTTTCCACCTTCCTTTCCTCTCCTGCTCCGATATCGCCCTAAAATGACCGCAACAACAAAGTGTTTAAATTCTTTTTGCGTGTTATCACAAACTGGATTATTTTGGAACATTCCCTTCGTCAGTGCACGTGTGCGTTTCGATACCTGTCAAAAGTGATGACGCGAGACACTTATCGATCACATCGATCGCAGAGGTCGACAGAAAACTTTCAACCGTGAAGTAAGTGGAGAGAGCAGAGCAGTCACACCTGAGTCACAGCATGTTTGCCAAACATGACGACAATAACTAACAAAAGTAACCCGACGAACAGGTGTTTGTGTCGTTCGTTTTTGTTAATTGCACTGGCCCCCTCATAATCCCCCGGCCGCGCCAAAGATCACACCGCGCGCCCAATTCTGCGAATAATTGCTCTATTGCTCCAACTGCTACACCACCGCGGCGGCTCACTGTGTTGTGTTGCGGCGGTTGTAAATCACGCATTGTGACTACTCACAGGTGGTTCAGGTGGTGTTGCAACACAGACCGGGGGGCGTGGTGGGGCGGGGCGAGCCCCATCCTCCCGTTCCCACGACGTTGACCGCGCCGCGCACCCCCGGTCGGTATACCGCGCGCTATGCCGCCCTGATCGGAATGCCTCTCTCTCTCTCTCTCTCTCTCTCTCTCTCTCTCTCTCTCTCCGAAGCTCTCAGGGGCTCATATTTCAAATATTTTCCAGGAGGCGGTGACATTCCGGTACGGCCGACGCAACAATGGGGGGCCGCCGCTGCAGCTGCCGCCGCGCTCACCCGACCCAATTCCAGCGGTTTCCTCTTTAGTCTTTTTCCAAAAAGCCCCTTGTACATGAAATGGTCAAAATTTCTAATTATTTTAATTTTAAGGAAAATAATTAGTTTCTAAGAAAGAATTGGTTGCTAAGCAATTTTGAGAAGTTTATACCCATAATCAATGACAGGAGTATGACAGCATTGTGGACTTAAAACTGGACTAGGGTGGGTTGTGATAACCCGCCCACTCGGGATGGTTCATGGTTCGTGACGCATCCGCACCCGTTCATGCTGCCGTTTTATATCGTCGCGAATTTCATGTTTATTTTTCAGTCGAGATATAAAAAGTATAAAACGCAAAGAACAGAATCGAAGGTGAGCTTCAACAACTCTCCGCTGCAGCCGGGTGTGTAAGACATCATGCAGGGACACGGCGTGGACATAAATAACTGCTATCGGGTCGTATCTCGTACCGTACAAGCCTGCCGATTTCGTCCTTACAACCTTTTTCGGCCTCTTCATTTATAAAATACATTTTTTGCTTATTTTGTTTTTTCACATTTTATTTTTTCAAAGAGGGCGTGGTTCCGAAACGATCCGAAAGCAACCAAGATATCAAACGCCGACAGCCGAAGGGTGAGATATTGGGGGAGGAGTCCTCAAAACGTCTCCATCACCTTGTGTTGTCTTTCTCTTTGGCGTTTCTTTTCTCGGCCCGAGCAGCAGGGTTGGGGATCCTCTCGGGTCCTGCTCCTCCGGATGGCAAAGCGGTCAGACATTCGCAGCGGCCTACTCCACTCCGCCCCTTCTCACCGAGCACCTTCCCCAGCCTCCCTCCTGACAGTGTTTAACTTGTGTAAATAATGTTGGACGCTGCCCCTTTTGCCGTGTGATGTGTGATTAATATGCTGCCCACGACGGCACCGCATCGCTGCTATAAGGATCACGTGCGTCAAACGGCGTCCCAAAATTAATCCTAAAGGATATGAAATGAAATCCACTTTCAAGGAGCCACCAGTCCTGACATCATTAAAGCATCTTTTGGCAGCAGACAAAGACCGGCCCTGCCTCCTTCCTCCCGAGGAGAGGGAGAGAGAGAGAGAGAGAGAGAGAGAGAGAGAGAGAGAGAGAGAGAGAGAGAGAGAGACCCCGCAGCCCGGATCAAAGATATCCATCACGATAGGCTGCACCGCCGCTGGGACGGGCCGGACAAAAGCCGTTCCATTAGTGTTTGATAAGTGTTTGTTTGAGCGCTAGAGCCCCAGCGACGGGCTGGCCGCAAAGATGAGTCGTGTGCAGCCTCCGTTTTGCTGGACCACCACGTCGCGCGGCTGCGGTCCTTGCGGCGGCCACCTCTGACTTAGGCCCCTTCTGGCTGCTTAAGGCCCGCGTGACGGCGCAAAGACTTGTTCCCCGGCATCCCGTGTGACGAAACCCTAACTGATCCTCGGGCATGATCGTACCTCTTTGCGGGAAGCGGCCCCCCTCCGCCCACCTCGGCGCGGCAGGCGCAGAGCGACGTGGACCCGGACCCCCCGGTGGGCCGGGGGGGAGCCGAGCCCAGGATGCTGACGAGACAAGAGGGCCTCCTGTTCTGCCGAGCACCTGCACGGATCTCTCGGTCTCGCTCCGTCTCTCTCCCTCTCACTCGCACCTGAACCCTTCTCAACCGCCACCACCTCCTGCACACACACAACACACAACAATCCGCACCCAGCCGCTAGCCCATCGGACATATGCTGCGCTCGACGAGCAGACTTTCATTTTTTAGTTTCTCCAAATTTGAAGTAAATTCTCTTCTCACGGTGATTTCTCGAATGGCGGATGACAACGCATTGCTGCAAGTCCTTATCTCCCTCATGATGAGGCGCGCGGCGGGTGAGTCATCTCAAAGGAAGCGCGCGAAAAAAAGGAGAAGAAAAGTTAAGGGAAAGATTAAGAAGACGCTAGCAAGCGAGTGCATGATGTGTGTGGACCCTTCTCAACGGCGGCGGCGAGCAGGCTCGGTAGCCCGTATAGGTTGTGGCAACAAGGCTCCAGGTAGATCCGTTTTGTCATGGATCTCCCCTGAGGTGAAAGATTTCGGGGGGAGGAGACGGGGGGTGGAAGAGGGAGGGAGGGGACCAGGAGGGGGTGACTTGCAAGACACACATGGACCTAAAACACGCTGCACCTCGCCAGACAAGCTGCCGCCCGCCGACGTCGTCCTCGTCCTTATCCAAAGAGGACGCGGGCGGACGAGAGAGGTGGACGGGACGACGTCGACGCGACGATTATAGGAACACGAATTTCAATTACGTTATGACATTCTAATTCTGGAAACAGAGAGGAAGCGGGGGGTGGAGGAATCATCCTCGTTATTATTGTAACAAATGTCTCGCGATAACAGAGCGGCTGACAGGTGTAGGCGAGAGGAGAAGGGGGGAGCGGGGCAAAGGGGTTGGGAGGGAGGAATGCGTCGTCCTCCTGAGGCTGCTGCTGCGGGGACGACGTCTGGAGGAGGAGAGGGGAGGGAGGGGAGAGGGATCAGAATGTGAGGCACTAATCACACGACATCCGCGGCAATGGCTTCGAATACCGTGCTGCGCCGCGCCACCGACCAGAGCGCTTTATCGTGTTTATTTCGTTTTTCGTGTCGTGGCTTATGGGCCAGTCGTCACACGGCTGGGGCACAAGTGCGTTGCGCCAGGTGTGTGACGGTGTGACACACACACACACACACACACACACACACACACACACACACACACAGGCCGTGCGCAGCGCAGCTGCAGGTGTGTGACTAGCGTGAGGGTGGGGTTGAGGGGAGACGATTGGCGCTGCTTGACATTTTCGCTGAGCGAAGCTCAGTCCAAGTCGCTGTGGGGTCAGGCGATGTCT